>NC_033795.1:35645940-35654195 GCF_001876935.1 Asparagus officinalis
ACCCGTTCCCTGAGAGCAAGAACTCATCAGTTACAGTAAAAAGAACGAGAGGAGAGAGAGAGAGAGCGCAAAAATTATCAAAGACTTCAACTTCGATCTAATTGTCCTGGTAATGCTCATTTCTTAATTGCTTCTTTTTTCTGTTTTTCCTTATTTTTTGTTTGTGATCATGTTTTCATATTGTTGCATTCATTTCCCAATTTGCGATTTTTGTATTTTTTTTCCCTTTCTTTCTTTTGCGTATTGAAATGGCCCTAGGACTTGGTTCAGACTCTTGTATTTCAAAAAAAAATTTCTTACTTTTATTCTCAAAATTACATACATTGCTGTAGACACATGCACTAGCTCTGAATTAAAAAAAAAAAACATTGTCAGGAATCGTTTAGGTTGATTATCTTCTCTAGAGCTTCTATCGGTTAATGATTGAATCCATAGGTACAGAATTGGTTGTGATATTACCCATTTGAATGTAATTTTTTAATTGAATTCAACTGATTACTGAAACTGTGATTTTGAGTTCCGTTCCATAAATTTTCTTTCTTTGATACCACACAATCATTTTTACTTGTGATATAGTATCCCATGGAAGGGTCTATGTCTGTATGCATTCAGATAGATTAAGAAAGACGCATTCGGTGAATTCAACTGTCATTTTTCGTCTGAGCCCATGATTTTGAGTTGAATTCTATAATTTCCAACTTGTTTGTTTTCTTACAGTTTTTTCTATTTGTAGAAGTTGTACCAAGCTCTGAGCTTGTGTGCATTGAGATCAAATGATAAAGAATGTTTTAAAAACTGTGATTTTGAGTTGAATTCTATATTTCCCTATTCAATTATGATTACAATATTTTTCTTGTTGATCTTGTAGGGTATCCATCAAAGAAACCTATTCTTATGCGCATATAAAAACCAAATAACAGAGATGCATTCAGCGAACCACTGGGGTGGCTCATTTGAGATCCAAGTAGACCCAATCACAGAAGAAGGGCAGAGCCGAAACATGGAGGAGGACCGAGCAATGCTCCTCAGGCAGCAACTGGATGAGACTCAGCAGGGTTGGCTTCTAGGTCCTCAAGACAAAAAGAAGAAAGATAAATTTGTCGATTTGGGCTGTATCATTTGCAAGCGAAAGGTCTTTAAATGGGTGGTTTTGTCTCTATTAGCAGGATTTTTGCTTATTGGCATTCCGATAGTTATTGTTAGACATTTACCGAATCACACCGAGCCAATGCCACCTCCGGATGCGTACACGGTTGCACTGCACAAGGCTCTTCGATTCTTTAATGGACAAAAATGTGAGACTTTGCTTTTTTTTTAGTTGGTCAATTTGAGTTCTATGATCATTCTGCTGGTATTATGATCAGTTGATGAATCTTGAATAACTCAAAGAATGTGCCTATACAAACACTACTTGCACACGCGAGACCAAGCACAATAAATCTTTACATAGTAGCATAGAAATATCTGGCATAGACATGGCTCTATGATTTCTTGTGCCACATATTTAGGGATACGTCAAGTAATTGTTGTTAGCTGGTTAATTTAAACTTGAATGATCTTTTGAATCATAGTAAACTGGCGATTCAGTAAAAAGTGGCTCTTACTCGGTTCAGATGCAGGTGACTGTCAATACATCGGTTCATTTGAAGGCTGAGAACAGGAACTAAGATAATAATTATGGTTCATGCATTTGTAGTCATTATATGGATCTGGAACTATCTCTATCACATTAGTTTAACAAGAGAGTTGAGTCATTTCTCACAAAGCTAAGTAAGATGAGGATTTCACAGTTGAAACTAAGCATCAATTTAGTCATTCTCACACATAAAGTGGCTATTGAAGAACCATATTCATCATAGCAGCATTAATTCAGAGACATATGAGTAACACTAAAATAATCATATCTCGATTAGCCCATATGTTACAATAAAACTTACAATGTTATCAAATAACCGCAGTACTACTTCTTTTATGTATACAGTGTTTCATTTATTTCTTTGCCCGTTGTTGCTATAAGATGGATACCAACCACACCCTCCCCTAAGAGGGGACAATAGTAACAGCGAAGAAAAAATTAGAGCATATAATCTTCCATAATGCTTTTCACAATATTTATATCAATTAATGTGCTTCTGAGTTCTGATTTATGCAACATGGCTGGTCTCATTGGCACCATGATGTTTTCATGAATATGTTGACTTGGGGAAAATCATGGATCCTTTAACAATAAAATGCTGGAGTTCTGTATAGTCGCATAAGTTGGGTTGAGGCATTGCTCAGCTAGAAAGATTCTGAAATTTATCATATATCAACAAGCAATAGTTGTAGTTGTGTTATCCTCTTTATGGATTGTTCTAAGTTAGTCTTGCAATTAAATGAAGCTGATGTCATAATAGCATTATTTCAATTTGGTCCTTGAACTGAAGCAATCTTATGGGTACTGCAAAGTAAATTAGTACGTTATAGGCGATTGTATCTGGTGTCTAAATGGAATGTCGATCATTTGGTATAACTTGGTTCTTGTGAAACCACAAGCATTCTTGTAATTTATATATCCTTCGCTGAGACAGCTAGTTTGATAGTTGGTGTCAAACTATACTTTCAAGTCTACCTATGGGTTAAATGAATGCTTTGTATGACACAGTGCTCTTTATACTATGTACCTATACTATGTACCCCATATACACCTACCCTTCTAATGTGTAGAGCAATACCTTTCTCCTATGCCTCATTCATCCACTTCTTCCTTTTCTTGTTGTGGTGTATCAACTGGATGTAATAGACTCGCTTTGAACAACATGAGACATAGAGTTTGTCCTGGTGAAATTTATGGATCTCATTTATTCTTCCAACGGTTGCTGACATTTTTTCAAACGCTTGTCCTGATTTCCTCCAAATTGTTTCTCTACAATTTATGATTTTAGCCTTTTATCTATTTTTTGATCAGCCGGCCGCTTACCAAAGAGCAACGGTATCTCTTGGCGTGGAGACTCTGGCCTTCGTGATGGATCAAGACTGTCAGATGTCAAAGGAGGGCTAGTTGGTGGATATTATGATGCGGGAGATAACATAAAATTTCATTTCCCTATGGCATTTTCTATGACACTACTAAGCTGGTCGGTTATAGAATACGGTCACAAATACAAGGCTATTGGAGAATATGACCATATTCTGGATATTATCAAATGGGGCACAGATTATTTGCTTCGGACCTTTAATTCTTCTGCGACCACCATCAACAAAATCTACAGTCAGGTAAGAAATATAAATAAATCCTTATTGTATATTCCTATAGATTTCCTTGAAAAATATGCTATTCAATTCCATTTACAGGTACATAGTTTACATTAAAGGATATCTATTGCTTCTCCCTTGTGCAACTTCTTGCATTCTTTTGATACATAGTATCTGTATCTCTAGTATTTTGTCTCATAAGACAGGATCAATCCCTAATAGTGTGTCAAACAATTTCGTTTAAGAAATTATAACTTGTAGTCTGAGATCTGAAACAGGGTTAATCACCATAACATGTATCTTGCAAATAATCTAAGCTAGTCCCTTCTGATTGCAATGTTGATGAAGGTAATTGATAAAGCTTCATAATTGGCGGGAAAGTGTAGAGCTCTGAAATTTTTCTACAACACTTACAGAGTCATGAATCTAGTGTGCGATTTGATTGCTGGCATAGTTAGAGCAACAATCATGATTGGCATGAGTGCCATGACATTTCATCCTCCTGGGAGAAGCTCATAGTTGAAGATGATACTCGAATGTTGTCTCAATGTACAATCATCTTCCTTTTTGCATGAAAACATTGCCCTACACTAAAGTAGACAACCGTCTTGGAGAAGCGTGCAACCTTGATTCAGAAATCTAGATTAGTTCCCTTGGCTTCTAACCTATGTTAGCCGGGTACTTCTATCAGGAAGCCATACCCATACCCGACACGTACCCAACACTTATCCGTGCCTAAACATCATGGATACACTCCTTGGATATATGCATACATTTATTCAGACTTGTGCCAAATTATATGATATATGTTTTAATTTAAAACACTTGTCAAACACTTCTTGAATGTAAATCTTACACTTCACAATGCTCACATTAGACATAGTTCGGGTTCATTTCAGTCCATACCCAAGTTCAAAATTGTGATTTTAAAGGTTGTTTTGAGTGTCTAGCTCAAATCCGAGTAGCTTCCAATTTATAATAATCAACATAATAAAAGAAACTAAAAGACATATTAGGAATTCTAATACTAGTAACACATGTATTGAATAATAATAATAATCTCATGTAAATTATTAATCTCAATACACGTGTAACCGTGTCCCTGCACCCTACATTTTACAATTTTCCCGTGTCCCGTACCTGTACCTGCACCCGGACCTGCACTGGTACCTGTACCCATGTTCATGCAACTTAGAAGTCTTCTCCTTAGCTCTTATTACCTTATTTTCTCTGACTATCAAATTTCTTGGGGACTTTTCCCTGTTACTAAAAAAGTTCTGACCGAATAATCTAGTTCTAGATTGATTCATATAAAAATTGTCAAATGTGTGGCAGTAAACGTGTGAAATCATCTTCAATGGTTAATAAGCTCTACACTTTATATTCTTAAACAAATATTGCAAAGCTCATCTTATCTCATTTTATTTTGTTAGGTGGGATACGCAAGAAAAGGCTCAACCTCTCCAGATGACGAGCACTACTGCTGGCAAAGACCAGAAGACATAAACTATCACCGAGAAGTACTATTTTCAACATCCGCTCCTGATTTAGGATCCGAGGTAGCAGCAGCACTAGCTGCAGCTTCAATTGTATTCCATCACGAGAAGACTTACTCTAAAAAACTCGTCAAAGCAGCAACAACTGCCTTCAAATTTGCTACAGCTCCGTCACAAAGATCACCTTACTCATCTGGGAATGATTTAATAGCACCATTCTATAATTCCTCTGGATTCTGGGATGAGTTCATTTGGGGTGCTGCTTGGATGTACTATGCAACAGGAAACTATAGTTATATCTCATTTGCAACTAATCCGGAGTTGCCTAATAATGCCAATGCCTTTTCGAATAGTCTCGATTTGAGCGTGTTTAGTTGGGATAATAAGCTTCCAGCTGCTGAACTGCTCTTGTCAAGGTTTAGGATTTTCTTGAACCCTGGATATCCTTATGAGGACATACTTAAAAGATATCATGCTACTTCTGATCAGAATATGTGTTTTCTTCTTAAGCAGTTTCAGTTCTTCAAATGGACTAAAGGTAAGAAATTGTCTAAGTTTAATTGATTTCATATTGGTTTCTTGAAAGAAAACATTGTAGACTTCTTAAGATAAGTTAAATTTGAAGTGCAAACAAAGAATAGATGACAAAAGAAGTAAACACCAAAAATGAACTTCAATATCAGCTGGTCTGGCTGAGCACTGAGATTTACCCAAAGTTTTGGTGAAACCTAGGATTGAGTAGAAAACCAAAAATATAAAAATAAATCTTTTTTTTACATATGCAACTTTCTTGACATTTTATCCCGCTTGAAGTTTGTACCGGAAAGATCTATATAGTTGTTACTGTTGCTGATAGTGTTAACAATATTAACAAAGATGCATGCAAACTGATACTACGAGAGAGGATATAAGCAATAAACAAATCTTTATTTTTAGATCATGATTAAGAGGCATACATTTCTCAATTAGATTATGAGTAATTCATTTGAGTTCAAAAACGATGGCATTAAATCTGATTTGTTTAATACCTTATGATCAAATATTCCATAGTCAATCATAATGCAAACGAAAAGGTGGAGAAATTTCATTACGGTTGATTATTTCAGAGGGAAGTCTTCAAATTTACATGAAGTGCCATTCAGATATGACCCCTGCTGCATGAGATTAAGAAAACTGAAACTAGAATTATAAAAAATCTGTGAGAATAATGATTAGAACAATTTGTTAATATCAGTGTACTAATAAATTTCCCCACAATATAATTTGGATAGATTTTTATTGGGATCGATTAAACTTTATTAAAGGACTTTTACTGCTAGACTATATGTTTCAACAAAGATAGTTAATAATAAAATTTCTCATTTTCATAACTTATTTCATGGGTGATGATTTAGGTGGATTGATTCTGTTAAATCATGGGCGACCTCAACCATTACAATATGCAGTGAAAGCAGCATTTCTTGCATCCTTGTACGCAGACTACATGAACGAAAGTAACATCCCGGGTTGGTACTGTGGATCCAAGTTCATCTCCTCAAGCGCCCTTACGCATTTCGCCACCTCGCAGGTTCTTTCTTAAGCCTTACAAATCCCAACATATTGTCCATTTCATATTTTGCTAATCTCACATATCTCTCAACCTCCTAGGTTAACTATATCTTGGGTAAAAACCCGAAAAATATGAGTTATGTCGTCGGATACGGGCATAAATATCCAAGACATGTGCACCATCGTGCAGCATCAATCCCTCACAATCATAAGAGGTATACATGCACAGGAGGGTGGAAATGGCGAGATGCGAAACCAGGAAACCCTAATACCATTACCGGAGCAATGGTTGGTGGGCCTGATAGGTTTGATCACTTTTTGGATGTACGAAAGAATCATAATTATAGCGAACCAACTTTGGTTGCAAATGCAGGCCTTGTTGCTGCGCTTGTTGCTCTGACAGGCAGTGGGGGGCAAGGGATTGACAGGAATACTATGTTTTCAACTGTGCAAGCTCTTTTCCCGCCTCCACATCCTCCTCCATCATCATGGATCCATCCATGATGCTGTAGCAACGAATTTATAACATATTTTTGGCAGAAATTCTTTTTTTTTTCATGCTATAAATATAGATACAAATGTCTCTGATAGTAAAGGAAGAGTACCATAAATTCGAGCAAACTTTTCTATTATACAAAACAACTTATATGGAAATATTATGTGTCACTTCTGTGTAACCAGTTTTGGTTGTTAAATCTACTGATATACTTTGTATTTTTGTTTAGAGTATGCTTTTTTATTTTGGCTTTACACTAATGTTT
Source organism: Asparagus officinalis (assembly GCF_001876935.1). Lineage (NCBI taxonomy): Eukaryota > Viridiplantae > Streptophyta > Magnoliopsida > Asparagales > Asparagaceae > Asparagus > Asparagus officinalis. The sequence goes on from NC_033795.1 coordinate 35,652,980, forward strand.
TCAATTGTTCAATTTCATTCTAGCTTTTAGGATTTTCAGACTAAGGATTATATAACAAATATTGAGTTTCTTTATCGTCACATTTTGAACAATAATAGTGAAGTATTTGATCTCTTTATTCCATCTTCCTTTAACTGGCAACCGCAAAATAGACGTATATGTTATTAGGCAATAAAAATGCTTTACAAGGTGCATTCAAGTTATAAATTGAAAGGCGACTTTAGAAGTAAGTTCTTTGTTAAACAAACATATTTTACATTAATTTTCTTTTGAGATATTTGTTATCCTTTATTGTCTGCATTCTGTTAAGAAAGCGTTACCAAGAAGCAAAAATTAACTTATAGAAACTTTATTTCAATAGAAAATACATACAATAAACTAATACATATTACGGAATAACTTATTATTTAGTGTTTACTGTAAGTTATCCATATACTGGGTCACAGAGTTTATAGAAACAAACATACAGGTCTGGAGATTTACAACCACATTACTGCGTATCAAATGGAAGCCTAATATAATCAAAGCTAATAACAAATATGCGGATGTCCATTGGGCCAAGCTCCACAATTAACTTGGAAGGATCAAGAGGTGCACCTCTAACAATGGTTTCTGCATTTTCAGAGCCTTCCACCTTTCATTTCTTTTCCATCTCGGCTCTCTCTTGGTTAGCCGACAAATTCATTTCGGTTATCTTGCTGATCTGAAATATTAGAAATTAACAAGAATAGCCTAACAAGAAAAGCACTGCAAATAAAAAAGGGTTTACTTGCCAGTTATACCTCCTAAATATTTTATCGGTATACTTACACCTCTTGAACTCAGGGCATCTTGAATTAGTTGAGAGCATAAAGCCAACTATTTTAGCATGAAACCAACATCTTATATAGATTTGGGGTATAAGTGACTAGACATCATTGGGGCAGGGGTGTATCTACAATTTTCCATAAAGAAGAAAAAAGAAAACCCAACTGTTTTACCTGTTTGCCAGGGAAAACCTTTTGTAAGTTCTGCGCTAGCCATTGTTGAGATATCCTTTCCTCCCCATCCTTCAAATTTAGAAAGCAAAATTAATTAGGAAATAGAGAAATATAAGAATGATGAAAAGAATAGGGTTGAATGAATTCCCATGTTCCTTGTGTATCCATCATATTCGGTGTAGGGCAATTGTGATTGTGGATACTACCCAATTTACAGAGCAGAGAAGAAAGAGGTA
>NC_033795.1:35654205-35735290 GCF_001876935.1 Asparagus officinalis
GAAGAAGTTCGCGTACCATAACTGTAACTGGAAACAAAAATTGGGAAACACATTTGGCGCTTGGCTAAAACTACTGCCACCTTATTCTTTTTTTTTTGTAGGAGGAATGCAGGGCAGCAGTTACATTATTGTTCACCAGGAGGGCCAGTAAGGTGCCTGTTTTCATAGCTAAAAGGAAAAGAGTAATCTAAGAATAGAAAATGCAGTAAACATTATTGAAGGCCATATTGACGAGGTTTCATTCTGTCAGGGACAGAGACCATACAAAATCACTGGATTACATTATACGGGGTTTTCGCCCATGGTCAAGTCCTTAGTCTTAATATCAATTCTGTAGTACCGAGCAATAATATTTTATCAACTACAGAAGTGTGAACTTCCAGACTAGAAGAACATCAGAAGATGCAATTCTTCGATGTATTTTCCTTTATTTAGTAGTGGGTACAACATTTTAGAAGAGTTGTATACCTGGATAGTGAGCATGGCAACATTATCTGGCAAGCTATAGGAAGGAGCCATTGCTGAAAATTTTCCAACATGAGAGTTAACATAGTCATCTTAATCCTGAAAAGCGTGACAAATATGAGGATAGTAGATCAGAAAGACTAAATTACCAGCCCGGAGCTTAACCTGTTCTGAAAATGATACAAGAAGAGGAGAATATATCTCCTGGCCAAATGACCATTGCCACTTAGCTCCCTCGCCTTTTGGATCAATTCTAAGGCAAAACTATCCTTGAACCTGTCAAAAGTTGGCAACCACATGAGTGATTCCGTCATGGCCTAAGCTGATTTCCTATCAAACGTAACTCTTATATCCTATACAAGATCGATCTAGTACACCAAGATGACAACGTTGCTGATAAAAGTTGGATTAATATAACAACCAACAAAAGTGCAAATAATAAATTAGAATCCTAAAGTACCATTTATGGTTGGAAATCTATTGCGTCTCAGCAACACAAGTCTTTTCTACGGCTCTTTTCCAACAAGAGGTAGTGCCATAAATATTACAGAATGACACCTTCTTGAACCCTATTGTTCAGAATATAATCATTCATGTAAGTGATGTTCAAAAAATTTACTATATGTCATAATATTTGTCTTTGAAACATCAGATCGTCGTAGCATAGTGACAAAGTAACCAACAATATGACGGGAATACAGGGGTAAAAAATGTTCTGGTCATTGTATTAATACTAACTCTCCAAAGCATTAGATAATATGGTGCGTAAACCACCAGATAGTTAATAAAGCACTAAGCTTAGTTACACATGCATGTGCAAATAGACTCTTTTACCTCGTAAAATAACAAAACTTATGACATCAAATGATTAAATAAAAATATTACGCAGCATAAATGTGTGTGTATTATATATATATATATATATTATAATAATATATGTATAATATTTATATATATATTATATATATATCATTATATATAATATTTCAGTTTGGTTTGTAAAAATTTTCATTACACATATATATATATATATATATTAATATATATATATAAATATATATAATATATATATATATTATAATAATATATATATATTATAATGACATGAATATGTACAAACAATTCAAGATTTATTAAGAAATTATCATATTTTCCAAACCAAAACATTTGAACATCTTCATGGGCAATTTAGTAATTAATAGAATTTTTTTTATATCTTTCTAAGAGGTGAAAACTGTGAGATGGACATGCATCAAATTTGATTGCAATTGTAGAAACCCCACCCAAAGAGTTGTAGTTGTAATGATAGAGCTAGACTGCAACAAGAAACACGACAAACAAGGAAAACAAGAAACGTAATAAGTTGTCAAAATTTTAATTTAGGTCATACTGTATATTTTCAAAGTAGAAAAACGTTGAATTCTGTCTCGATTGCACTTTACTCGACTACTAAGGAGCAGACTCTAAGGCATGAATTACTAGGTTCTAGGTAAGAATGTTCTTTGATGGAGTCAAATTCAATGACTGTTGTTTTTACATATGTTGCATAAAGGAAGGGAGGAATCGATCTAAAAGCATCAAAATATTTTCTCTTTACTTAATGAGATCTGAATAAAGTCGGCTTACTGTTAATCCTTCACATGCATCATTTGCATAGACTGTTTCATTAAGCACCTCATCAAGACCAAAACCATCTTCATGAAGCAACGTCCTATAAAATCGGTGGAAAAAAGTATATGTATACAGATCAAAACTAAATTTTGCGCAATGAATCTGTTGACATATTAGAATAGTTAAGGGGTTATTTGTAAGATGTATTTGTAGGGGGCCTATATAAGCCCATGTTATTTCATTAATAAGATTAGGGTTTCTTCATATATTTCAACTTGGTATCAGAGCCACCAGCCCTTCCTCCAACCGGCCACCCCCCCACCGGACAACCTCCCTCTACGTAGCCCTCCCCCCATCGGCACGCCCCCGTCAGCCCCACTCACCACGGCACCCATCACCCCCCTTTGTTGACAAAACCCCCTCCTATTCGACAACGCCCCACTTGTTCGACAACAGCCCGCCCCTCCCCCCCCCTTCGATCCGACAACCCTACCGCCACTTTTTTGTTCCCTCGATCAGCCCCCCTGTTTCATCCGACCTCAGCCCCCCCCCTTGTTCATCCGCACATCAGCCTCCCCCCCTCCCACCCTTTGATCGCCTCTTGCTGCGCCATGCCGGACCTAGAGTTTGGCATGGGTTCCCTCGACTCAGTCCTCGAACTGATGACAGGAAGAGTATATATCTCACATCGATGAGATATATAACTGTTTTTGGTTCTTGTTTCCTCTGAGAAACAAGAATTTGTTTGCGATCCTACCCTTGTTGTGCAGCAGAGGTGCTGCCGAAATTTTCACTGCACACAACAAGGATCGAAAGAGTAGGTGACCAGGTGTTGGGTCTGAAGCCTGTTCGATGGAGGAGATAATCAAGAAGTTGAACCTTGCGGAGGTGTCAACTTTGATGAAGCTAATAAAGTTGTCGGCTGGTGAGAGCGCGATAAAACCATCGAAGAAGTTGGACCTTCCGACCATCGATCTGAAGCTGGATGGACCTAGTACGTACCTGAGATGGTCACGGCGGGTAAGATATACCCTTGCAGGGAGGAATCTGGAGGGTTATCTGACAGGAGAGGTGACAGAGCCGGAGGAGGACTCAGAGGGAAGAGATGAGTAGAAGTCCACTCATATGTTGGTGTACATCTGGCTTCTCAACTCGTTGGTCCCGACGATCGTCGCCACAGTGGATGGCATTGAGAAGGTGAAGGATGTCTGGGAGAAGTTGAGGAGGACATATGATGGAGTGGGGAATAACCTGAGGGTATTCCAGATTAAAGGAGAGATCGACGCCACAGTCCAGGGAGAGAGGACTGTACAGGAATATGCTACAGAGTTGGAGCGCCTGTGGCTGGATTATGATCATTTTTCCCCCCGGGCTAGCTGCAAGAACCCAGGATGTAAAGAGCGGGAGACCTTTCTATAGGAGAGGACTATGGTGTTTCTCAAGGGATTGACATCAGAGTTCACTCAGCGAATCACATTGCTGCTAGCTCAGCCGAAGATTCCCACGCTTGAGGAGGCTGTCTCTGCTATGATCCAGGAGGAGACTCGCATTCGGCTGCAGGCGGGGACAGATGGACTTCCTGTGGTGAAGTCAGCACTGGCAGCCTCTAGTAATACTGGATCTAGGGGAGAGACTCGATAATGCTACAACTGCGGTGCGGTGGGTCATCTAAGACATGCTTGCACCAAGCCACCCAAGGAAGGAGATTCGGGTGGACGTGGACAGTTCGGGGGTCGTGGTCATGGCCGTGGGGGTCGACGAGGTGGAAGAGGAGCAGGGAATCGGGCGAATCTGACGGTAGCAGAGGAAGAAGAAGCTGAGGTGGTCTTTACAGAGGAGGATCGTGCTCTCCTAACGATACTCAGAAAAACAGCAAGTAGTAGGGGATGGGGACTTGAGGAGTGGGACTGAGGAGGCATCCACTTCGTTCTTCACCAGAGGCAACACTGCTACCTATGCTGACTTGAGGAGTGGGACTGAGGAGGCATCCACTTCGTTCTTCACCAGAGGCAACACTGCTACCTATGCTCATCCGACCAAAGGTACTGATGACATACATGCTCTTGCTTCTATGTCTCCCGACAGATCATCAGAGTGGATAGTCGACTCCGGTGCGTCTCACCATGTGACAGATAATGCTAGTGAGTTCTCATCATATACTTACTTAGCATCACCTGATAGTATTCAAACAACTGATGGTACATTTCAGCCGGTGGTTGGTAAGGGTACAGTCGATTGTACTGGTTCTGTAACTTTGTTTAATGTTTTGCATGCTCCTTTCTTTCCAGTCAATCTTTTATCCATTAGTTCTATCATCCTCCAACTAAAATGCATTGTTTCTTTTGATATTGTCAATCTTTTATCCATTAGTTCTATCATCCTCCAACTAAAATGCATTGTTTCTTTTGATATTCCCAAGATGATCTTTCAGGAGAAGGGGACAGGACATCCTCCAACTAAAATGCATTGTTTCTTTTGATATTCCCAAGATGATCTTTCAGGAGAAGGGGACAGGACAGAGACTTGGGACTGGCACATGGCGTAATGGACTGTGGTATCTGGATCGTGAAGGGCTAGATTCAGCTTTAGTGTCAATGGTAGAGAGAGCAGGAGTAGGATCTGAGATGAGTGCTGAGAGTGTGTTGATGCTTCATCACAAACACTTGGGACATACTTCTTTCGGTGTTTTAAGTAGGTTGTATCCATCTTTATTTGAGAAAGTAAATAAAGAGAAACTTGTGTGTGATGCATGTAAGTTGGGAAAGCTTACTAGAAGCTCTTATGTTAGTTCTGATCATAGGAGTTCTCATGCATTTGATATGATACATTCAGATGTGTGGGGGGCCGTGTTCCACAAGTTCTATGAATGGATACAAGTATTTTGTTACCTTCATTGATTGCTTCTCTCATGTTACTTGGTTATACCTGATGAAGAATAAGAGTGAAGTGTTTGGCTGCTTTCAAAACTTTCATAGGTATGTTCAGACTCGATATGGAGCAGTGGTGAATGTATTGAGATCTGATAATGGGACAGAGTACACCAACAAGGTGTTTGGAGAATACTTATCATCTCAGGGAATACAATATCAGACTACATGTCCATACACACCAGCTCAGAATGGGGGTAGCGGAAAGGAAGAACAGACATCTTTTAGAGGTTGCTAGAACTATGATGATCTCCATGAATATCCCAGAAACATTATGGGGGCAAGTAGTATTGACTGCAGCGGCGCTGATCAACAGAATGCCCTCGAGAGTACTGGATTGGAAGTCTCCGTGTGAGACGTTGAAAGGAGATAATGGTGGGATTCTTCCACTGAAAGTATTTGGTTGTGTGTGCTTTGTGAAGGATAACAGACCATCAGTCGGGAAGCTTGCCCCTAGAGCGGTGAAGTGTATTTTTGTGGGATATTCTGCTACTCAAAAGGGATATGTTTGCTGGAGCCCGGTGGAGAAAAGGCTGTTCGTGAGCATGGATGTGTACTTTCGCGAATTTGAGCCATATTACACACAGAAGGTACCCTCATCCGTTTGTGACTCGCCTAATACTGGAAGTATGAAGCGAGAAGGGGAGAATGGTGAGAGGTAGATGAATAATGTAGAGAATAATATGGAGAAATCGATTTCTCTAATGATTCCTTGGGAAGGAGAATTGGTTGAGGAGGAGCAGGAGAATAAAGAAGAAGAGGATAAGGAGACAAGAGGTGTTAGGCCCACGGCTCAGGGGGAGCTACTTACCTATAGTAGGAAGGGAAAGCAAATTGCAGAAACAATATCTACAGTGCCACTAGTGTTAAGTCCCTTATCAACGCCTGTCCCGACTCCTGAGACACCTACACTACCATCAGATTCCTCTCAAGATGATATCATTCCTCTCCTTACTCCTCCCACACCAATGTCAGTACGGAGGACTACTCGCAGCAATGTGGGACATCCTCCCGATAGATATGGTTGGGATCTTGCCCAGTTTGTATCATATTCTAATATCCACCCGGTACATGAAGCATTCATTGCATCATTGGACTCTGTTACTGTACCTAACAATTAGCAGGTTGCTAAGAAGGACCCAAAGTGGAAAGCGTCTATGCACGAGGAGCCAGGGGCTCTTGAGAAGAACCGCACTTGGGAACTAGTAAAACTACCAGAAGGGAAGAGAGCAGTTGGATGCAAGTGAGTCTTCACTGTGAAGCATAATCCAGATGGACAAGTTGAGTGCTACAAGGCTCGTCTGGTGGCAAAAGGGTATAGCCAGACGTATGGAATCGACTATGATGAGATGTTTGCACCGGTAGCGAAGATGAGCACTGTTCGGACCTTGATCTCTCTAGCAGTAAATGGTGGATGAAAGCTACACCAACTAGATGTGAAGAATGCATTCTTTCATGGAGATCTGGTAGAAGAGGTATACATGGAAATACCACCAGGATTCGACACAGATCAGACAGTGGGCAAAGTCTGTAGATTGAAGAAGTCCCTCTATGGCCTGAAGCAGTCTCCACGTGCTTGGTTTGACAGATTCAGGAGGGCAATGATTGGTATGGGGTACCAGCAGATCAACACCGACCATACCGTGTTTTTTCGACGAAGTTGAGGCCACATTACCATGCTGGCGGTATATGTGGATGATATGATTATTACAGGAGATGATGAGAAGGAGATTACCCAACTCAAAGTGAGACTGGGTAAGGAATTCGAGGTGAAAGATCTTGGCTTGCTTCGATATTTTCTTAGGATAGAGATAGCTCGAGGAGCTGAGGGGATTGTTCTCTCCCAAAGAAAGTATGCACTGGATCTTCTCAAAGAAACAGGGATGTTAGGGTATAAACCTTCAACTACACCAATCGATCAGAAGTTCAAACTGGATGCTGAGGCTGGAGAGCCAGTTGATCGTGACAGATACCAGAGACTGGTGGGCAGGTTGATCTATTTGAGTCACACACGTCCCGATATCTCTTTTGTAGTGAGCGTGGTAAGTCGTTACATGCATGATCCGAGGAAGGGTCATATGGACTCAGTGTACCAGATTCTTAGGTATTTAAAAAGTGCCCCAGGAAAAGGATTGATGTTCAGGAAGAATGAACATATGAGCATTGAGGGTTATTGTGACTCAGATTGGGCTAGCTGTGCTGATGACAGGAGGTCTACCTCAGGATACTGTATCTTTATAGGAGGCAACTTGGTCTTGTGGAAGAGCAAGAAGCAGTCAGTGGTGGCGAGGTCAACAGCTGAAGCAGAGTATAGAGCTATGGCCTTGGGAGTCGCGGAATTGTTATGGTTGAAGAGTATGTTGGTGGAGCTGAAACTGGATCAAGGAGCAAAGATGAATCTATGGTGTGATAACAAGTCAGCCATCAGTATCGCTAATAACCCAGTGCAACATGATAGAACCAAACACATCGAGATCGATAGGTTCTTCATCAAAGAGAAGTTGGACAGTGGATTACTGGAGTTAAGTCATGTTTCAACTAAAGACCAGACAGCAGATTGTCTGACTAAGGGACTTAGCTCAGTAGATATGGTTAGAGGATGTGACAAGATGGGCTTAGTGGATATCTTTGGCCCATCTTGAGGAGGAGTGTTGACATATTAGAATAGTTAAGGGGTTATTTGTAAGATGTATTTGTAGGGGGCCTATATAAGCCCATGTTATTTCATTAATAAGATTAGGGTTTCTTCATATATTTCAACTGAATCAAACACTGGAAGAATATTATACCCGTGTAGCATCAATTCTACCTGCCCATCCACAGTGCTGGAGCCCCTAGCAGACTGATCCACTAAAAATGAGAGTTCTTTGCTATCATCTTTGATGTAAACTCCAAGATTAATCTGAAATGAAATTCATGTGCGTTACCTTTTAATCTAACTTTTATAGGTTATGAGATAATGGAACTGAAATGAAAATTTGCCAATAAGTTTCATTCTATCATAGCAAACAACATGAGCATAAAATTCTAATGTGGAACATGTTTTATTTAGACAATTTCCTCTGTCAATCTACTTAAAAATGGAACTTACAGGGTAATAGTTCCCAGTAACTGGTTGGTACACTCACAAGTCCCAGTCAGATCTATAATCTCGAATCTGCAAATGGTACAACAGATAAACGGTTCAAAGCCATAGATACATGTTCACACATTTACCCCCCCCCCCCCCCCCCCCCCCCAAAAAAAAAAGAACATATATATTTATAAATGATAACTCAACAGAAAGAACTCCAACAAAAAATCCCAATATTTTTTATACCATGCTGATCAGAACATAAGAATTTAAGGGTAACAGATCAGAAGAAATGTTTCCTATAAACGACATATCAAAACATAAATGAGAACGAGGGAAAAAATTAAATCCAAGTTCTAGACCTAAACGAATAACAACCTAAATTGAAATGTCCAACTCTGAATCCACAATCTGGAGCAAATAACCCTTCCTAATAAGATTTGGAGTACTTTCAAATATTAGCGTCACCTCAAAGACCACCAATATCAACTGAGAAAACTAAATTCAAATGCATTAATGATAACCTAAGCATTTCTGAAAACAATGAAGATCACCAGAGATAACAATCACCTCAACAGAAAAAGATTAAAGCTACTTGATTGTGAGCCCACAATGTTGGGATAGACCTGAGGCCCAATAGAGCAGGGTTGCAGCAAATAGTAGAATGAAAGTAATAAAAAAAACACAAAGATTTACGTTGAAAATCCCCTAAATGAATTTGGGGTAAAAACCACGGGTAAGGATAGAAAAATCCACTATGAGGAGAAACTTTAAAGTTACAATATCTCTTTACAAGAAGAACCTCTCTCTATTTTTCTCTCTCACTCTTCTATATGAGGAGTTGTTTTTGGGATGGATTTTTCTTAAAGAGTTTTGGGCCTATTTATAGGCAGCTGAAATCACTATGCACTAATTTTATAATATTATTTTACTGTGCACTTTTCCTCATTTCAAAATATGCAGCTGCTTTCGGTGTGAATTATTTAGCGGGGCCCAGTCACTTTTTTCATTTTTCAAGATTTTTGGTTGACAATCTCTTACTTGAAGATTTTATTAAGTATCAATCATATCTTCATACCATTCTTTCTATCTTATTATCTTCATATTGCTCACGTCTCCGCCAGACCACAAGAGGATCGACACCAAATAAATTTGTTAGTATTGACTGGTTTTGTTAAAAAATCTGTTAGGTTATCTTTGGTGTGAATTTTCTGCATATCCACTGTTCCTTCTTTCACTTTCTCACGAACGAAGTGGTACTAAACTCGAATATGTTTTGTCTTTGAATGAAAAATCAGATTTCTTGTTAAATGCAAAGCACTCTGACTGTCACAAAATAAAGAAACCTTCTTTTATTCATGCCCGAGTTCCTCCAGCACCATCTTCAATCACATCACTTCTTTACTAGCTTGTGTAGCTGCTACATATTCTGTTTCTATTATTGAAGTAGTCACAACTGATTGTAGTTTTGAAATTCAGCTTACAGCTCCGCCAGTAAGTACAAACACATAGCTTGTGATGGATTTGCTATTATCACGATCATTTGTATAATTAGAATTAACATATCCATAGATAATAAAATCTGATCCACCATAACATAATGCAACATTTGAGGTTCCCTTAATGTATCTTAGGACCATCTTTAATGAATTCAAATACTCTTTACCAGGATTCGCCATCTATCGATTAACCACTACCACTACCACTACTTGTGCAATGTCTGGTTTTGTACAAATCATAGCAAATCTTAAACTTCCCACTGCTATATCATACGGTACTCGAGACATCTCCATCCTCTCTTCTTAACTGCTAGGACTCATAATAGGGGATAACTTGAAATCTATAGGAAGTGGGGTAGAAATTAACTTACAATCTTGCATATTAAAGCGTTGCAAGATTTTTTTCAAATAATTCTTTTGAGAAAGCCAAATCTTTCTATTAATTTTGTCTCGATAAATTTGCATCCCTAGAATCTTGTTTTCAGATCCTAAATCCTTTATTTTAAATTCTCTAGCCAACTGTGCATTTAATTCTTTGATACGATTTTTGTTGGCGCCTGCAACCAACATGTCGTCAACATAAAAAAAAAGATAACAAACTTATTTTTACTAAACCTCTTGAAATATGCACAAGGGTTTGAATTAAGTCTTTTGTATCTAAGGCTCATGATGAATGAATCAAATCTCTTGTACCAATACCTTAGCGCCTGCTTTAGATTGTACAGAAATTTGTTCAATCTGCAAATCAAGTTCTCTTTTCCTTTTTCTTCAAAACATTTTGGTTGGAGCATGTAAATTTTTTCTTCAAGATCTCCTTGAAGAAATATTATTTTTACCTCTAGTTGCTCTAGATGTAAGTCAAATATAACGCTCATAATCAGGACTATTCAGACTGTTGTAAGTCGAACTACAGGAGAAAATATTTTATTAAAGTCAATACATTCTTTCTGAAAATATCCTTTTACCACAAATCTAACACGATATCGCTCCACTTGATCATCGTCATTTCGTTTGATCCTATAGACCCATTTATTTTCAATGGTCTTTTTTCCTTATGGTAGTGACACAAATACCCAAGTCTTATCTTATTGAGAGCTTCAATTTCTTCCTGCATTGCTGACATTCACAAAGATGTATCTGTGCTATTTATAGCTTCATAAAAAGTTGATGGCTCTCCATCCTCTGTTAGAAGACAGTATGCAACATTACTCTCCATTAATATACTCCGTGTGCCAAGTTGGTGGTCTTCTCTCAAGAGTTGACCTTCGAACTTCTAGAGCCTCGGACTCGACTAGTTCTTGTACATTAGGCTCTGGTGTTGCTTCAAAAGAATTTGGATTATTTTCTACCTGAACAACTATAGTCTCTGAGTCCTTCCTTGAACTGCTTTCTTTTTTTCACTTAGTAGTTGGTTCTCTACAAATATAACATCTCTGCTGATGATAACCTTGTGGGTAGTGGGATTCCATAAGCGATACCCTCTTACTTTGTCAGCATACCCCAAGAATATGTATTTTTTGAATTTTGAATCCAGCTTTATAATTTCTTGGGTATTGTACATTACGTACACCGAACTTCCAAATATATGGAGGTTGGAATAATCGGCTGGCTTGCCGGTCCACATTTCTATTGGCGTCATTAACCGTATTTGATGCAGCATAAACATGTACCAAAAAGGTTGCAAGTGCACAACCGTGTCAAGTTATAGTATAAAGATATCGATCCCACGAGGAAGGTATTTTTGTAGGAGAAAATATAAAATCGGTTCTTATGTTGTGTACGTGACAAATAGGAGTGATGGGTGAATGTGATTATGGAGAGATAATGAGAGTGATAGTGTGTAGATCAATGTGTTTGAGAATAAATATGATCAATAAGGCAAGAAAGAAGAATGAATAAAATTGAGAAACAAATTAAAAATAAAATGCCGGATACTCGCGAAGTGGAACCTTCAAGAGTCTTGACTCGAAGTCAGAGTGCCAGTGGGAAAAGAAAGCTGGGGTCAGTCGATGAAGCAGGTATTTGATGCAGCATAAACATGTACCAAAAAGGTTGCAAGTGCACAACCGTGTCAAGTTATAGTATAAAGATATCGATCCCACGAGGAAGGTATTTTTGTAGGAGAAAATATAAAATCGGTTCTTATGTTGTGTACGTGACAAATAGGAGTGATGGGTGAATGTGATTATGGAGAGATAATGAGAGTGATAGTGTGTAGATCAATGTGTTTGAGAATAAATATGATCAATAAGGCAAGAAAGAAGAATGAATAAAATTGAGAAACAAATTAAAAATAAAATTCAAGAAAAAAAGAAAATGCAAGAAATTAAAGATGGTGGATTCAATTATATATATGAGTAATCTAAAATTAAACCCACTTCTTAGAAAAGGGTGATTCCCTAGAGGGTTCTAGCCTAAAGTCGAATCAAACAAAATGAAAATAAACAAAAAGAAAAACTAAACCCAAGAGGGTTCTAGCCTCAAGGTGAATAGTGTAAGAAATTAAAATCTAACTATAAAATAAATTACAAAATCTAAATTACAAAATAAAATTACAAGAATTAAATGTAAGAAAATAAATATACTCTATAAGCATGAAATAAATCTAAGGCAAGAGGGTTCTAGCCTCTTGGCTATTTAACAAGAAAATAAAATCTAACTACAAGCATAAAAATAAATCTAAACTAATAAGCAATAAAAGAGAAAAAGAAAAGAAATGCAAACCTTTAAATAATTCTCCATCTTCATCTTCATCTTCATCATCCAACAAAGAGAAGAAGAGAAAAATTTAAAGTGGTGAAAAAAAATTATTATTATTAATTGCAACAAAAAGTTACAATTTTGGAAGGCCTTCTCGATTAAGAGTAGCCCTCCTCTCCAAAAGGAGTTACAAAAATTTTCACACCCTTAACCCCTCACTCTCTACCCCTATTTATAGTAATCATCAATGAATATGAGCCATTGGATTTGTCTTGAGCCCCAAGCAAAGAAATCTCTACCTTTGAATTTGCTTTTTGTTCTTCTCTAGCCCAACATAGGAGGTCCAATTAATTTTCAAAAACAAATGAAAATCAGCAGCCCACATCCGGTCCATGGAGAAAATCTGCAGCACAAGACCGGCCATGAAGAGTTCATTTGTGATTAAAATTCATAGCTGCAGCACCCAAGTCCACATTTCATTTGATTTTGAAAATCCAAGCCTCTACAACCAAGTCCGGTCTTGATTGATCCAATTCTGCAGCAAAACAGAAAGTGAAATCAGCAAGTCCGGCCCAAGTGGATTCAGCACGTCCGGCCCAATTCAAATGATGAAAATTCAACTCTCTGCTGCCTAAGTCTAATGCAGCAATCAAGTCCGGTCCACAGTGTTTTTCAACCTCCAAACTCTGCAGCAAAGTCCGGTCCTCATTCATTTAGTTGAGGAAAAATTAACAATGCATCCGGTCATGAGAGTTTCACAATTAAAAACCAAGTCCGGTCCACTTGTGTAATCTCTTGTTGATGGGCTTTGGGCCTTCAAGCATTTTCCTCTTTTAAGCTTTTACTTCATGGCTTCTAAAATGCTACAAAATAGAGAAGAGAGATTTTGAGGGGTTTTTACATTTAATAATATTTATTTATATTTTCATTCAATTATGTGAAAACTAAGCTAACAGCAATTATTAATGGTATATTTATTCATATAAAATAGATAATGAGGATATAAAGTTGTAATATAATGTGATTATCAGTATTGCAGTTGATGGGGATCGATTCACGACATAACATGTGGTTTTTACTGCTTCCACCCAAAAGATTTTATCCAGATATGCAGTTGACAACATTGCTCTTATTCTTTCCAACAGAGTTCTGTTCATCCGTTCCGCCACTCCATTTTGTTGAGGAGTATAAGCAGTACTGAATTATCTTTTGATGCCTTCTTGCTTGCAGAATGCAAGAAATTCACCGTCTGTGTATTCTTCTCCATTATTTGACCTCAAGCACTTGATCTTCTTTTCAGATTCAAGCTCGACTCATGCTTTGTAGGCTTTAAAGATTAAGAACACATTCACTTTCTTCTTGATAGGATACACCCAACATCTCTTAGAGTAATCATTAATAAAGGACACAATGTACTTTGCTCCTTCTATGGATATAACTGATACTTGCCATACATCAGAATGAACCAATTCCGGAATAGTCTTACATCTAGAACTCGATGTGTTGAACTTTATCTGATGCTGCTTACTTGTAACACAATACTTACAGAAGGGAAGAGCTACCGAATTAAGTCCAGAATGCAGCTTCTGATCGGAGTGAATCTTCAAGCCTCGTTCTAACATGTGGCCTAGTTTACGATGCCACATCATGGTTTGTTCTTCTCCACGATTGGTTAATACCACACATGAATCAGCTTCCTACAGGGTTTCTCCCTTGAGCATGTATAGATTTGCAACTATCTTTTCTCCTTTTATCACAACAACTGCCCCTCTAACAATTTTAGTGATCCCTTTTTCTATTTGAGTCTTGCACCCAAGCTCATCTAATTGTCCTAAAAATAGCATATTCTTCTTCAAACCCTTCACATGTCGTACATCTTGAATGGTGCATATTGTACCATCAAATATTTTAATTTTGATAGTACCAATACCAAAAATCTTTAATGCGTGACCATTGCCCATGAATACAGATCCTCCTGAGATAGGTTCATATTTATGGAACCATTCTCTCAGGGAGGTCATGTGTCAGGAGGCTGCTGATTCTAGAAGCCAGACATCAACAAATCTCTTTCTGCCTTTATCAACAGTGGTTGCTTCACTGTATAGAATTTCACCATCATCTGACGTGCTGACAACGCATTCTTGAGATGTTGATGACTCTAAAGACTTTTTATCTCCACTCTTCTTATTGTGCCAACAATCTGATTTCACGTGCATTCTTTTCTCACAATTGTTGCATTTGATATTCTTTTTACTTTATGATTTTAATCTACCATGGGTATGACTTCCATTGGAGCCATATTCCGTTGATCTTCCTCTCATCACCGATAAGGCCTCCGCTTGCGAACTTGCCTGTCTGTCTTCTTTATTCTTTTGCCGATTTTCTTCCTCCAGAACAGTGGTTGCAACGTCGTCATAGACTAGATTGTCCATGAGGATGTTATTTGTTAGGTTGATGATGAGCTGATCATACGAGTCAGGTAGACTCTAAAGTAGAAGTTTTGCACGTTCATTCACACTGATTGTATGCCCCAATGTTGTGAGTTGGGAGAACAGTGTGTTTAGGATGTTGATGTGGTCGGTCATTGATGTAGATTCTGCCATCCTCAGAGTGTAAAGTCTCCTTTTTAAGAAGATTTTGTTGTACAGAAACTTTGCCTCATATAGCTTTGTTGGAGTATCCCAGATCTTCTTTGATGTCTTCTTCTCTTCTATACTTGACAGCACCCCATCTGCTAATGCCAGATGGAGCTTTGCAATAGCATTCCCGTCTATCTCGTTCCACTTCTTATCATCTGTGATGTCGTCTGGTCTTGCACGGATGACCGCTAGGCAATTAATTATCTTTACTCAAGATTATCTTTAACTTCCATAGTAAGAAATTATTCCTGTTGAATTTCTCGATCTCGAACTTCGCAGTCATTGCTTCTATCATGAATAGTAACTTCTTACTATTTTCACTTAAACAGTAACTATATTTATAAACAATAACTGTATCTATGAATAGTGTCATACTTGTGAATAGTATCATACTTATGAACAATTTCGTACTCGTGAATAGTACACATCGCCATTCACCCACATAGTACATTAACACGTTTCACTACTCATAGTAATATCCTCTAGTGGAATAAAAAAGAAGTATAGGTACAAAACAGGCAAAAGAATATGATAGTAGTGCAATGAACATGATGAATATAGAAGAGATAGACAAATAATAATATCATGTCTCAAATGAACAAAATAAAATATAAATGAAACGTGAACAAGTGTAATATGTCTCAATACATCGAGTCAAATGAGGTTTCACTAAGACACTCGACCTTTACAAAAATAAAATACAAACTCTAATGTCTGAATGAAAATACAAAACTACAGTGGAGCCTCTAATGATAAAATCATGTGATGACGACCATGCTAGAATTCCATCATCCTGTGACTCTCCGAAACTCTGAGCTGTCTGAAAAGAAATTTAAAACCCTCATCTCCATCCGCCCCCAGGGGAAGGGATGCTAGATGAAGTGAAGGTTCTACCTATTAGGCATAGTCTACCTAGATCAATTTCCCGTATCTAATGGAAAATAATAATTAAAACCCCACAACATGAGACTGATACGTCGAGCGAAATAATCCAAATAAGAAAACCCTCATGTATATACCATATGTCTTAAATTGTGAATCGATAATCATTAATCTCAACTAAGAAGTAAAAGAGAAGCAGTACATGAAAGTAAAACTACAACTCCAAACATCAAACATGATGAGCCATATCAAAACTCAGACTACCCCCGGGTAGTTGGTATAAATATAAGGAATATCATCCAGCATAATCATCTCCATAGAACAGGCCATACGTGCCAAATATTCAAATCATATCCTACTCTCGGGTGCTCTAGCCGTGGCCAGCAATAACCCAAATACTATAGATATTCATATATATATCAATATATTATATTAATATATATATATATATATATATATATAATATATTATTATATATATATATATATATATATATATATATATATATATATAGTATATATACTATATATAGTATATATATATATATATGATAGTATATATATAATATATATATATATATATATATATATATATATATATATATAATAACGATACTCTTGTAAGGCACTCACAATAACATGTGGCATCAACATCCTTACTCAATCGTTTTGCGAAGATAGGTAAATCACCTTATTTTGGAATGATGCATACAGATGATTGTCCAGCGGAGTGTAGATATATCAGCCTAATTCGGAAACGCCAATCATCCTAGAGTGTTGTCCAGCCGTGGTCTCATTACGAGAAAACTACTAACTATAAGTGTAGTCCATTCGCGGTCTCATTGCGGTATACCGACTAACCCACTAAGCATCCACAACTCATCAATTATTCATTTTATGTGTTATTCCAACACTAACAACTTAAACATGTGTCATACATCTCTACTAAATGTATATTCAACATTTGCGCACGTGTCTTGATGTGCGGCTCCAAAACTCGTGTTCACGATCACCTCATGTGTAGAATAAACGACAAACAGTGTATTATAATGCGTATATATCTTTTATCTCAAGTGTAATTAACTCCACACTTGTCATAATCCCCTTCAGGATACTCATATGTGTGCTATGACACTATTCATACGTGTTCATGACAGTACGTGTATCATCATGCGGCTCGAACGCCGCGATCGCATCTCGAAACGGTGCAAAAACAACTCAGGAAGCAAAACATACACAGGCCGGTCAACCGACCTCAAGGTGCCAGTCGACCGGACACCGGACGTGCACAATGTACACAAATAGAGCTTCACCGGTCGACTGGCCAGAGAAAAATTTGTTTTCTCAGATTTTCAGGTTTTGTCGTTTTGGATTATTGCAATTTGTTCAAAAACAAAACTTTCTTATCATGAAGCATATAACAGCACTTAAACTTTGTTAATTACTTTATAGAGATTATCTTGAACATGATTCACATTCTTGGGTTAATCTAAGTAGGGTTTAACAACCTAATTAACCAAATTCCTCGATTAAAACATGATCTCTTAATATGATTAACATAATAATGCTTGCAAAAACTCATAGAACAGATATAATTTGATTTAAATTCGTTCATATCTCTAGGTATCGGATTTAAGCATGATTAATTAACATGACAACTCAATTAATTGCTAAATTAGGGTTTAAGCATGGTTTAAGCATGATTAACAACTTAAAAACAAAATTAAGAGCAACCCTAATGATCATGATCATGTTACTAACATAAAAAACAAGAAAACCATATAGACTTAACATTGGTTTAAGATTAATCATAAAATTTCACATCAGTTTAAGGCTAAACATGTAAAACATTGATTTAAACATCTTAAATCATTTATTAACTAAGGGTGCATATTCGGATGGAGATGATCTTGCCTCAAATGTTGTGTTGTACTCCTCTAATACGTATGAGCAGATCCAACTTCACAAATCCCGTTCTCCATTGCCACACATCGATGATCTCGCCCTCGTGTCGGTATTTTGCTTCACAAAGCTCTCAAAACTCACAAAAAATTGATCTAGAGTTTTTGAGGGGAGAGAATGACTGCTAGGGTTCAGAAATATGATAAAAGAGAAGAATTTTTGTGAAAAACATAGGTATTTATAGAGGCAAACCCGAAACAAACTTGTTTGACTTGAACCAGGAAACCTAGTCTGACTAGAAAAATAGTCTTTGGTATTTTGACTGTAACTTTCTCATCTGACCTTGGAATGAGGTGATTTAAAATTTATTGCAAATATATTAAAGAGACCTATAACTTTTATCTTATCAAATTTTCTAGATTCAAGCTATATTGGTGTGTAAAATATAAATACTCTTAACTAGTTCTTTTTTTCAGATTTCAGGCTCGTGCATATAGTGCATGATTACACTCCTATATTCACATATATACATTGAATTGATCTCAAATCAATTTCTAGTATACTCAAACATTAATAAATATTATTTATCACTATATAATTTATTTATTATTGTTTATCATAATATCTTCAAATTTACGGAGTTTTACACTTATTTTCTGATGTGGAGGATCCACCTTTGGTGGTAGCCATAGAGCATACGATAAGTAGATACAAGCACCCTAAGCTAGACTCTGATACTACTTTTTGGAACAAATTCGGGACCCAATAGAGCAGGGTCACAGCGAATAGTAGAATGAAAGTAATAAAAAGAACACACAGATTTACTTAGAAAACCCCCTAAATAAATTTGGAGTGAAAACCACGGGCAATGATAGAACAATCCATTATAAGGAGAAACTTTAGAGTTACAGTCTCTCTTTACAAGGAGAAGCTCTCTTTATTTTTCCCTCACTCTTCTATATGAGGAGTTGTTTCTGATTTTTCTTGAAGAGTTTTGGGCCTATTTATAGGTTGCTGAAATCACTATGCACTAATTTTACAATATTATTTTACTGTACACTTTTCCTTATTTTAAAATATGCGGCTGCTTTCGGTGCAAATTATTTAGCGGGGCCCACTCACTTTTTTTACTTTTTCAAGATTTTCAGCTGATACACAATGATATCAAGGGGGGAAAATAACACTTAACACAGAAAATATTTAACTCAGGGAGCTACACTTTTAAGAAAGTCACGTCCGCTAGGAATCTGTGTAGAACGTCTTGTTTGTTATCATGGTCGTTATAATTTGTGTGGCTACATCTTTCCCAATAGCATCGTCAAGGGGGATGGGCCCAACCCAAATTTAACCTCATAGTTATTAAAAAATTTCATCCCATAATCATCCAGGTTAATTTGAAAGGAAAAGAACAACAAGCCCGGTTATCTTCTAAATACAGAAAAGTATCTGCTAATATTCACACTAAAACTCTAAACATATTACACTTATCATAACTCAATTTCTGCATGTTCCTTTGCCTTGTATGCTCTTGTAATCTGGATCAGCCAACAATTTTACGAAGACTAGTCACTGGCACCACATTAATTGGGAACTGGCCAAAAAATGTCAAGCTTTTATGCACATCAAAAGAAACATGATAATTGAAGAATATAACTGGCAGAATGATACAACTCTTATTGCAGTACAAACAAACAAGATATTTTGTACTATTATGCTATGTAGTTTTAAAAGATCATGGATCTTCCTAAATTATTAACGTGGAAATTTTTTTACAAAAGAATCATATAATTGAACAATATAACTAGCATAATGATACAACTGTTATTGCAGTACAAACAAACAAGACATTATGTACTATTATGCTATGTAGTTTCAAACCATGAAAATATTTCAGAATGTAAACAATTATTATATATGAATTTCCCATGGTAAAACTCAAGTTTTCTAAAATAATAGAAATTATTATTTAAAACTCAAATTTACCTTAGAATCCTCCTTGACTAATGTTGTTGATATCCTTCGCCTATGAAAAGAGGGATCTCCTGTTGGGTTCACCAAAATAAGAGGAAGAGACGATCGCGATGCTAACCAAGAGAAGGGATTGACAATGTTTGTGCAAGCAAGAAGGATCAAGAGAAATTTTTTTGGGAATTGACTTTTTATAAATTATGGGATTCGCTTCTTAGCGTTACTGTGTTTTTGAAATAAGGGAAAGAAAGAATGAGTCCTAGGTTATTATTGGCGAAGAAGAAGAAGGGCAATTTCGAGATTTAGAACTATCATCAGAAACATCGTATAAAGTTTGGAGGTATTATATAGTTTGGGTTTAAAAATAGGTGGTTGGAAAACTTTGGGTGTATGAGTGTTTATAATAGTGGATGGGTTTTTTAATAATTGTGTTTGAAATTTTGAGTTAAAAACCAAACACCTTTATTTATAATTTTTGGTTATCCTCTTTGATGAAGCTTGAAACTTAGGGCTAAAATGGGAAGTGAGTTTCCACCATTGAGGGTGAAACATGATTCTGTAGGTGTAAATTTTGATTTCCCGAAATGGGGATTTCATTTGTATTGATAAGAGTAGCTTATTACAAACTAATGAATCGATATTACAACAGAAGCGGAGGGAATGCCCTCCTTGTTTAACGTGAGGACTTTGGTAGCGATAGGATGCCTCGCTCAGTTCCCGCACCGAGTCTACTTCCCTTGGATGATTCGATCAAGGTTGCTGGAGAGCTTCAGTGTACAATATAAGCTCGTGTTAATCGAGTTCGAGTCTCCGAGTTCAATGGCGATCGAGGCCGAGAACTCAAGGAAGATGCTATAGTGAGGAAATGTTGCAAAGAGCAGATCCTTCACTCACTCGAGAGCTGAAAGCTGATGGTCTGGTTCGCTGATTCTATTAATGAATTCTCAATGAACGAACCTTGAACCTCTTTCCTGTAGTTAGGAGAGGCCCTTAAATAGAGGAGAGACAGCATGGTCGCTCCCTGAATCATGGGATGTGACCATCTACTGTTGAGAGATGCTATGCTTCTCATTTACACTATGAGCGGCTGCTTGATGGGTTTGGAGTATTGTACTACTTCCTCTCACATCGTGAGGAATAGGAAAGCCCATCCCTGTATATGTTATTGTAGCCGCCTAGTACTCAGGCGAATCTAGTGAGATCGCTGATCGCCTAGCTATTGGTTTGAATGTGCAGGTGGATCTGGTCACTTGGACAAACCTACTTCGTACGAATGAGTCTGGTACGCATGCGAGCTTGGTGACTGCGTGGACCTGACGGGTCACTCATACCGTGAACGGCTGTTTGAGGGGCTCGAAGCACTGTAGTCCTTCCCCTCACGTCGTGGGAAATAGGAAGACCCATACTTATACATAACATCATAGCCGCCTAGTACACATGCGAGTTCTGACGAGATTGTTGGTCATCTAGCTGATGTCTTGGACGTGTAGGCGAGTTAAGTGTGTAGGCGAGTTTGAAGGAACTCGATTTGTACAGGCGAGTTCTGCCTCTGAATGGGCTTGGCCCATACTGACGAGTCCAGCACGCAGGCGGAATCAAACTCTCAATGGCGGGTTTCCTTAGTTAAGGCAATTTTCACAGCCTACAAGACCCCCTTCAAAGTTTTCAGACCTAAATTAAGTTATAAATGTGATCTGGAATACTTTGAACAAAAATGACCGTTGTTCAGGTGATTTTGATTCCTCTTGTTAGATTGAGTCATTTGGTGCCGACAGGTGAGATCGGTGTCGTTGGATCTGGATCACTACGAGCGAAATTCAAACTTATGAAGGCCGGTCGTGTGTCCGTGGGTGAGTCCCCACACTTGCCAACTAAGATGACGCCTCATCTTCACACTCCCGCTTCGAGGTGCGGATTTGATAGCGCTTTTGATCCTAACCATCGATTCAATGGGGGATCGTGTCTTGAACTGCTAGATCTTGGCCATTCACATAGAATTCTAAACGTCTCGCCCCGTTCGTGGTCATTCGATTTGAACCGTGGAATCGAAACCGTCTGCTTCAAAGAGCTCAGTGAATCTCGGTCGTTAAGATTTCGCGTATATGGCATTCATCCCCTACATGGGGTGGGTTACTTTGCTCTGATGCTCTTTTGCTCAAATTTTCTTAGAGAAAAGTTCGTCTTCCCTGACTCGAGATGACTTCGAGAATGAGGAAGTATGCTTCGAAGGGGAAAGAGGAGGCTGCTCAGCCAGAGCCCATCATCCTCTCCGATGATGAGGAGAAAGAACACACTCCTGTTTCTGCCTCTCAGTCCTTTCAACCTTCTCTTGATGACGAAGGGATGATCCCCTTAATCCAACCCATTGCCATGGTCCCCACCGGCCAGGAGTCTGTCACCCCAAGTCCCAGATCTGTACATGGCCTCATTGGGCAACTGAAGAATGCTATAAAACAAGCGGTCTCCACCGTTAGCCTTGGCTGGGGGAGCTACGCTGACTTCAGACCCTTTCTCATGAACTGCATAGCCGATCTTAGGCGTTTGAGTGAAGCTTGTGAGGCTTCGCGTCATTTGGTCAAGTTTCTTCACTTTGAGCTGTGCCTGACACGCCTGGAGACTCTGTCATGCGCCGACTCGGAGCCGGACATGGAGCGGCGGTTCATGGCTCAGGCCCGTGCCAGAGGGGCGTGTGAGCGGAAGATCTGAGAGAAGGACCTATCGGACCAAGGGGGCCTCGTCTCGCATTTGCTCCACCGACAATGTCTACTACAGGCGGAAATTAACACTTCAACCTCCACCATCGCCCGAATGAAGGCTCAACTAATGGAGGAAGAGGTGACTTTGAGGGACTTGCAGCTCTAAAGAACGGACGTTCATGATGCTATTGAAAAGGAGATGCAAACTCTTCAGGCGCTCTGTTAAGAGAGCTCCGCTGCTGCTGCTGCTCTTGAGGCCAAGATCCGAAAGGAGGCGGAAGACCGGGTTCCAGCGGATCAGGCAGAGAAAGTAGCCAAGATCAAAGCTGAACTTGCCTCTCTGACCGAGATGGACTAGGACTGATGGGGGGATTAGTTCTTAGGATCTCCTCATGTTTCTTTGTGTTGTTTTTGTTATAATTTTGTTTGAAAGATTTGTCGTCATCTTGTTTGAACAACTTGTCACGACTTTGATTACCTTTCATATTGGCTGAATGAATTATTATGCTTTTGATCTTGTTTGAACAACTTGTCACGACTTTGATTACCTTTCATATTGGCTGAATGAATTATTATGCTTTTGGCTATTTAATATTATGCGCATATGCTATTGATTACCTTTCATATTGGCTGAATGAATTATTATGCTTTTGGCTATTTAATATTATGCGCATATGCTATCTTTCTCTTGTTTCTCTTAGGATTTTTAGCAAACCCCCAGCTATCAACGGGTTTGACTTGCCTTTATCGTTTACCATTTGAATCGGGCCAGCCATACTATTCCCCTCAGTATGATGAGTTGTCGAGAGGTTTCTCTTAGGCTCGATGCTAAGATTTTCTCTCTAACCTTAGCCTTTCGGGGCACCGGTTTAGGTTAATCTCGACCGTTTAGGCCGTAATTAGGCTGGGCCATGTTATCTAAATGTAATGACTTATCCTTCAACAGGTCGTTATTCGTGTGAGCGGCCAAGGGGGCGTTGATAGGTTGCACCGCTCGACGAGTCTGGCAATGTAGGCGAGTATGTCTTGCTTGGGCGAGCTTAAATTCAGTGTTTAGGATGAGTTGAACCAACAGGCAAACGAATGAGTGTCGGCAAGGTCCATCCTATAGGCGAAGTGGATTGAACAGGCGAGTAGGGTAGTGCAGGTGAGGTCTATCTTCGCACGCGGATTCTGAGAAAAGCGGAAGGCAAGTACTACATTCACGGGCAGAATGGTGCCTTCCAGCTGGGGCCGCATGGGCTTGTCAGATCGTATTAAATGTGATTTGACAAGGCGACCTCGTTTTAATGTGCCTCGCTCGATAACAAATCGTGGCTATCGCTTTCAGAAGTTGTCTTTTGAACTCGGCCGTTAGATCCACTAGAAAACCGTCTCTTGGATTGGGCTTTCGGGTTTGGTCTACCCGGCCCGTACTCTGTCTCATTGTAACCGTCAAATTCGAACTGTTGAGAGCGATCTGAGCCGTCGATCATGGCCAAGTCTCCCAATTGCGAGTGATCTGGGCCGTCAACTTCAATCATGGTCATACCTGTCAACCGTAAACATCTTGCCTTTAAATAAGCATCTTCTTCCTTTTTGGGGAAATCACTGTGCTCAGAAATTTTGCCCGCTCAAATACTCGAGAGAACTCAGCTTCCATCTTTGAATTCTTTGATATGGTGCCGAAAGCCAAGAGATGTGCCTCGGAGGGAAAGGGTGTAGGCCGTTCTTTTGGTGGCGTGGTCATCGGTGCGGCCAGCAGCGTCCCCGGGACACACTCGGGTAAGTCCCGTGATTTGTTTCGATAATTCTCTGATGAACATCATGGAACCGAAAGAACAAGCACCGTTTGCTCGTCTTCTTCGGCAGATTTTGCCAATTTTGGCAACTTCCCCTAATTTAGGCGAATCTGGCCTTTTCAGACGAATTCAGCTTTTGTCAAGTGGATTCAGCCTGAGTTGGTGAATTCAGCCTTAGTAGGTGAATTCAGCCTTTTGTCAGGCGGATACAGAACTGCCAAGCAAAATTAACTTTTCTTGGCAGGTTTTGCCTGTAGAGGGTCACCTGTTAGGAGGACTTGAATTCTATTCTAACTCTCTCTTTGGCCTTATCTCGTAGTCGTGTTTTCTGATGAGGCCCTCCCGAAGGGTGTCTCTATCGGTCTTGCCGGCGGCACAGGCTACATAGTGCCCTCCTGATTTCCTCTTCTTGATCTTGTGCCGGTGTTCGCTGCCGACAAACCAGTGGAATTGGCAAAGAGGGTCTCCGATGGGCACCACCTGACATTGCATGAGTTGATCACTAATGCAGCATTGACGGACACGGCCAGGTCAGAGCTGAGGAAGCCCTAGTTTTTGTTTGGGGACGCCGTCGCCAACCCTTTGGTTTTATTGCTTAGGGAGAGCCGATGGCTCCGAGTTGTGGATGGAGTCCGCTACTATCTCCCCAGTATGTCGCGAGGATTCTCAATCGTCGAGTTGCGCTCGCTTTCGGTCCAAAGGACCATGAACTGGGATCCGACCCCGACCCAAGACGAGGTGACTTGCGGGTTCTTCACGGGCTCCACAGCTGGATATGGGATTGACGGTTCTTGCAGATGCGTGACTACTCTGCGTCCCGGCTTGCTGCACAATGAATCACCCGTTGGGGAGATGACTGCGGTGGTGGAGACCTTTCTCCATCGCTTCTTTCAGGCTAGGGGGTAATTTCCCCCGAAGGACTTTCGGGCTCTGGGGTGGATCCACTCCGCGCCTGGTAGCAACACTTGGTGGTCTAAGATCACCGAATACATCTTAGCCGAGAACTATAACCTTGTGGGCTTAGAGTTGTACATAACTATCAGGGCCACCCAGCATGGCCTGAAGATCGTGTCCAAAACTTCCCAATCTCGGTCCTACTCATGCGGGAGCTCGAACTATCCCACCTCGTTCTCGACTGTTCTCGACCGTTCGATCTGAACTGCCTGATCGTACGGTGGGCAAGTGCCTAGGCTGTGCGTATATAATGTCAGCCTTCCCTATTGGGGGAGGTCAGAACTCAAGCTGTCGGAGATGACACCATGAGCAAAAGCGTCATCCTCAAAGAAGGAAAGGGGGCTTCCTCCTCTGTCGCTGCCGAAGCCGCAGCTACCGGAGGTATTTCCGTACCTAATCATCATGGTAGATTAAAGGTCTCGCAAATGGGGGGATCTTATGATTTTAACCTCTCTGTTGTGGAAGTAGGGCTCTGCCCCGAGATTCTACCTATCGTAGTACTTGCCCATGGCCAGGAGCCTGTCGCTTTAGGTTCCCTTTCGATATCAGCTCGTATTGAGAAACTAGAGAACGTTGCGAGGCAGGTGATTTCCATTGTTAGTCTTGGTTAGGGGACCTACGCAGACCTGAAGCAGTCTCTCCTTGACCTTGTAGCCGACATCAGGCAACTAGGTGAATCCTAACTTCCTACGTACTACATGACGAGGCTACTCTATCTGGAGTCGCGTCTGACGTGCTTGGAGTATTGGCTGCAGGCGGACCTGGACCTGATCGGGAGCGATGCTCGGCTTCATGCTCAGCGTAGGGGGGGCGGGGGGAGTGGGAGCAGGAGACCCAACACGGGGCATAGCTGACTTGGAATCCCATCTTTCCCATTTTGACAAACTCGTCAGCATTTACTGCAGGCCCAAATGGACGCCTCTACTTCCACCATTCCCGCTTAAAGGCGGAGTGGAGCGCGAGAGGCGACTTTGAGGGGGGCCCAATTTGCGGATCGGGAATGTCTGTAGGGTTATTGAGGAGACCGACTACGAGACCTTCAGACATAGCCGCAAGAGATGCCTGCCGCTGCCTCGACCTTCGAAGGGCTGGCGTCCGCGCGAAGACGGTTCGAGGTTCAAGCGTCGAGGATCGCGCTAGGAGAGTAGATGCTAGCAAAGTGGAGCTTGCAACCTTTAGCTTGCTGGATTGGGCTTTTAGGCTCAAAGTAGTTTCAAGATATTTTTGCTTTATTTTCCTCTCAAATGTAATGTTGTGACTCCTCTGGCCGTCGAGTCATAACTTTGTTTGAATGTATTGTCTTCAAAATAGTTAATAGATGAATCTTTATGCTTTACTGGTTTCCTAACGTGTCTGCACATATTTTCTTTGTTGTTGTCGTCTCTTACTACCCTGCAGGACGAATTCAAGCCGTAGGCGAATTCTCATCGTAGGCGAATTTTGATTCCAGGATGCAATTGATCCATAGGCGAGCTCAGACCTGTGCGTGTCACGTGTCGGTTCGCGATCTCACATGCTTGTAAGTTAAGAAAACATGGGCGGATTGCTCCGCATTAAAGGCACCATGGTGGAGGTTCTTCGTTTCCCACGCCCGATCTAGGCCGTTAGCTAAAGATTGTGTTCACAACCGTCATATCCTGACCGTCAGCATGGGGTTATGAACCGCCTTGCCTCCTTTGTGGCCGTTCGATCTAAACTTGGGTGGTTATATAAATGGTTCTACCCCCTGTTGGAGAGGTTGTAGTGTTCCCCATTTCTTCCTTGGTCAGGATGGCGCCGCGAGTGAAGGTACCCATCTCGAAGAAGAGGGGGAGGGACGATGAAGCCGCGCCGTTGTAGACGTGCCCGCGGATGCTACCAAAGGTATTTCCCTTTTTAAGCCTCTTAACCAGTTAATCGATGTGCGAATATGATGTGTTCATAATTCTGATCTCTTTTGTCAGCACTCGGAGGAGCTCTGAACACAGAGGGGTTGGAGCCTGAACCCAAACCCACGGCCGCGCCCGCTTCACTGCCCGCTCCTCATCCAGGAGGGGAGTCTCTTCCCGAGACTTCCTTTGCCATCGTACTTGATCATGGCCAGGATTCTGATTCCTCAGACCCCGCTAATATGCAGATGCATGTTCAAGAATTGGAGAGCGCCGTAAAACAAGTGATATCTCTCATTGATCAAGGCCGTGGCACCTATGTGGATCTCAAGCAGCCTCTCTTAGATCGCGTGGCCAACATCCGGCGCTTGGCCGACTACAAACTTTCCATACGCTATTCGATGAAGCTTCTCGGTCTGGAACTACTCTTAACCAGGTTAGAGGACCTACTGCATGCAGACTTAGAGTCAGACATAGTGTACTTCTCATCCCAGGCTCGACGTCGTGAGGAATGGCAACAATAATGCCGGAGGAGGGACATAGAAGACAAGGAGTCTCTTATTGCTAACTTGGACAACCAGTAGCATCTGTTGCAAGCCGAGGTGGAGGTGGCTATTTCCTCGATTATTTAGGGCTATACCCCGCGTACTGAGGGGGAATCGACTCTGACGGGCCTACACATCCAGAGTGAAACTATCCAAGGTTCCCTCACGAGGGAGAGGTGTATTCTTCCAGCGTTGCACCAAGAAGACGCTGCAGCCAATGCTTCTTTGGAGGCGAGGATTAGGCAGGACGCGGAGGACAAGTCTCACGCAGTCCAGGCCGAGAGGGTAGCTGTAGTTAAGGCAAAGCTTACATCTTTTAGCTTTCTGGAATGAAATTGTAAGATGGGGGTAGATTGCGGCTATCTTTTCTAAACTTTTGTTTCCAATGTAGTGTTATGACTTGTTTGGTTTGTTCGAATGTATTGTTCTAAAAACTGCTGCTAAATGAATTTCGCATTTTCTTGATTCTTTAATACATTGTACATGTACTCCTTTCCGCCTTTACCGCTGCACATGTCTTAGCTCTCTGCATCGATGATAGGTGCTCCGAACCTTAGGCTAGCTTATGTTATAGGTGAGATCATGCTAGGTGAGTTTAAGCTATAGGCGAACTCAAGCTTAGGCGAGTTCGAGCTATAGGTGAACTCAAGCTTAGGCGAGTTCGAGCTACAGACAAACTCAAACTTAGGCGAGTTCGAGCTACAGGCAAACTCAAGGTGTAGTGGAGCCTACACGCTTGTTCGTGGACCCACATACTCGCCAGCTAAGGTGATGTGGATGCGTCAGTTCGCATTAATTGCGAAGTGACAGAACGCCTCGCTTTCTGCGCTTAATCCTAACCGTTGGTTTGGAGTCCCAAAAGCCACGGCTTTTATGGGCGTTGAATTTGAAATGCCATAGGGGATCTGAACTACTCGATTCATCTGAGTCTGCGGATCTCACCCGTTGATCCTTCTGCAATATAAGGCCTTCGCCCTCTCCTAACAGAGTTCTTGCACTCACAAGTATTCACCCAAAGAAGGCTTTCTTAGAGCATTCCCTATTCTCGACATGGCTCCCAAGACCAAGCCAAATGCTTCCAAGGGGAAGGGGGTCGCCTCTTCTTCCATCATCGTCAGTGCCGATGTGGCACGGCCGGCACTGCTAATCCGACCCAGAGGTCGGCCACTCCGAGCCTTGCCCTCAACATCCTCCAAAAGCTAGAGGGCGACTTACGCGGGACGGCTACCCTCATTAGCCAAGGCGTTGGGAGGTACTACGACATGCTCCCCTTCGTGGTCGAGACTCTCGAGGAGATCCGGCATGTGGACAGCCCCCAACTCGTCTAGTGATGTGAGTGAGAGCTCCATTGTTTGGAGGGGTTAATGTACCGTCTAAAGGCGCTGGTGTACGCCGACCCTAAAGATGAGCCGACGCCTCTACCGATGAGTGCACTGTTCGAGCATGAAGCTTTGGCTGGGCACATTCTGGAGAAGTAGGCCGAGCTTAAACATATGCATAAGAAACACCGCGCTTTACTTGCTAAGATGGATTTACTTGCATAAGCAACACCACACATTCTGGAGAAGTAGGCCGACACCTGTTCTTTCTTGTAAGTTGAATCCCTTCGGGGAGAGGAGGACTTGAAGAAATGGCAAGTGGAGGATGCAAGGGTCTATCGCCTCGCTATCGGAGTGTCGCAAGCCCTCCAGGGTCTGCGTCAGGAAGCGAAGGATGGTGAGACTGCTCTCGACAGGCTTCAGCAGAGGCAGGAGGAGAAGACCTGAGCTAGGCAGGTGGCAGAGCTTGCAGACATCAAGGCGAGGATTGCCACTTTCAGTCTGCTGAAGCTGATCTAGAATGTTCCTTCTTTTTCCTCCTTTTTTGTACCGCCGTCACTTGCTATATTTTAAAACTCTGTCTGTAATAGCATTTTACGCTTATGGTGATTCACTATTTTGCGCATGCTGCTTTTCTTTGCTTTTCTGTGTTGATCCGTGTTTAAGACCTTTAGCAAATCATCGGCAGACAGTGAGTTGGACTTGTCTTTACCGACTTCTGCTTGAGTCAGGCTAGCCACGCTGCTCCCCCCAGCGTGGTGAGTCATCAAGGAGCTTCTTTTAAGCTTTTATGCTAAGATTTCTCCTCTACCCTTGGCTTGTTTGAAGCTTAGGGTCAGGTTAGCTTTAACCGTTAGGTCTTAGTTAAGCTGGACGACTTAGCCTAAAACGGCCGATCACCCATGCAGGTGGTCGGGGTAGGGTGCGAGCTACGACCTACTACTTGGTAGGTTGTCGATTGAAGATCGATAGGACGCATCGCTTGGTAGGTCGTCATCGATGACACCGTCACTCAGAGGAATGACGGGGTAGAGATAATCGAATCGTTCAGGGACGTAAGAGTATGACAATCGATTATTGTAGGAGTCTTCGCGTGGTAGGATACTACCCGTCGGTCATTCTAAGAGAGTATTAGAATATTTAGAATAGGTCAGGTAGTTCAGGGATGTAGGAGTGTAACAACCAACCGGAGTAGCAACACGTCGCATGGTAGGTTACCACTTAAACCATGTTACTCGCGGAAATAACGGGGCCAGCCATCAGAGGTGATCATTAACATGATTGCATCTTGTTGCGATCGGAGCAACTATGAGGACCTATCATCCTATTGGAGAGGATTAATAAGTTGATTTTGTTAGAGGTAACAGTTAACTTGATGGGATTTAAGATATCCATTGTCCAGTTAAATGAGACTGACGAAGGAATGACTATCAGAGGTGGGGGTTAACTTGATAGTTTGTTTTTGTCCTAACTATACAGAGGTTTGACCGAATGGGGGGTTTCTGGTTATCCCTAAGAATACTATACATAGTATCTTCTGGGGGTTCCCCGTAAGCAGTGTCTCACACTCATGTATATGATGGGATACACGAGTTAGGAACAGTTTAGCCTCGTGTACCGGCTGGAGGAAAAGGGGCAATTTAGACTCATGCACCAGTAGGAGTATATGGGGTAGTTTAGACTCATGCACCAGTGGGAGTGTATAGGGCAGTTTAGACTCATACACCAGTGGGAGTGTAATGATGGACTAAGCGTAGCACTTCTTTAGGAATTTACCGTTGATAGGCATCATGATCTTATCACCGTTTGATTTGACAAGACGATAAGCTCCATTCGAATAGACCGTCTCTACTATGAATGGTCCTTCCCATTTGGGCTAGAACTTCCCCTTCTTTTTAGAGTTAAGAATCATCGGCCATCGAACAATGAGGACCAATTCTCCCTCCTTGAAGGACTGGCACTTGACTTTCTGGTCAAAAGCCTTAGCCATTCGGGCTTGGTAGAACTCAATGTGCTGCTAGGCTTCAAGCCATCTTTCATTCAGCGCTTCGAGTTCTGTGAGATGCCATTGGTGGTTATCCTCGGTCATCATCCTTGTTGCTAGAGCGACACGAAGAGATGGAATTTGAATCTCTAATGATAACATGGCCTCACAACCATATACTAATGAGTAAGGTGTGGTGTCGGTCGGCATGCGAACCGTCGTGTGATACGCCCATAAGCTTTCGCCAAGCTTCTCATTCCAATCGCGTTTGCTAGTGGAGGTAAGCTTGGTCAGGATTTTGATGATTTTTTTGTTGAAGGCTTCGGCTAAACCATTCGCTGAAGGGTTATAAGTCGTAGAGGAAAGGTTTTGGATTCTGAACTTGTCGCAGAACTGAGTGAATGCATGACTCCTGAATTGTGTTCCGTTGTCGTGAATGATACGTTAGGGTATGCCGTATCAGTATATGATGTGATGCTTGATGAATTAATCACATCATTGGTTTTGACTTCTCTTAAAGGGACGACTTTGGCCCATTTGGAGAAATAGTCGGTAATTATGAGGATGAAACGGTGACCCCTTGCTGATGGTGGGGATATTGGCATGACGATATCCATCCCCCATGCTTCGAATGGCCATGATACTGTCGTTGGGTGTAGGTCTTCAGGAGGTCGGTGCATGTAGTTGGTGTGGATTTGGCACGTATGGCAACGTTTGACGTAAGCAACTGCGTCACCGACCATCCCAGGCCAAAAGTAGCCTATCCTCCAGAGACGATCCCAAAGCTTGGGTTCGGGCTAGTGAGCCCCGTAGGTATCATCGTGGGCTTTGCGCAGAGCTTCTTGTGCTTCCGTCTTTGAAATACATCATAGCAGCAACCCGTCATATGATCTACGATACAACGCTTTCGTGGTAGAGTCATAGTAGAACCTTGAGGTGTCTCGACGGACAGACTCTCGCTCTCTGACGTCTTCAGGCAGCATGTCGTACAAGACGTAATCGATAATCAGGAGATGCCAATCTTTCGGGTCGGGTTGATTCGAAACCTGGTGTGCAGTGTTCGCTTCCAAAACTTCTTCTGGCTGGAAGAGTTGTCGGCTCGCTACCGTGACGCGCTGATCTGTCCCTAGCGTAGGTCCAGGTTAGCTGCTAAGGACGCCAGAGCGTCTACATGCATATTCTTAGAGCGAAGCACATGCTCGATGTAGAAGTTTTCGAGTTTTCGGCTAGCGACCGTGACGCGCTGATCTGTCCCTAGCGTAGGTCCAGGTTAGCTGCTAAGGACGCCAGAGCGTCTACATGCATATTCTTAGAGCGAAGCACATGCTCGATGTAGAAGTTTTCGAAGGACTCAACTAGTTTGATAGCTGTTTTATGAAGTGGGATCAAATCGTCATTCCTAACTTCATATTCTCCCTTCATTTGTTTGACAATGAGCTGAGCGTCACCGTAGGCTTCGAGATACTTTATCCCTAACTCCTTAGCCAGTTCGAGCCCGATGAGCAGCACGTTGTACTCAGCCACGTTGTTGGTGCATGGCTTAGTTAGAGAAAAGGCTCGGGATAACACGTGGTTATATGGGGAAATAAAGACCACCCCACTCCTGCCATGACAGATCTACTCGTGCCAATGCGAGATGCACCGTCGAAGAACATCTGCCAAACCTCTGTCGGGGAGGTTGTGTTGACTTCGGAGGGTTCATCCGGTAAGTCTTCGAACAAGTCAGTTTTCACTCCCAACGGATGGCTGGCCATGAGATCGCAGATGGTCTATCCTTTGACTAATTTCTGCGGTATGAAGTGGATGTCATATTGGGACAACAGGAGTACCCAATTGGCCAGGCACTAATTTAAGGCCACGGGCTGCGTCATGAAAACTCGGATGGGGTTCATCCGGGAAATGACATGGATGGTTTGGCTAACTAGGTAATGTCGCATCTTTTGGATGGAGAATACCAAGGCTAGGCACTCCTTTTCGACCATGGGATACCGTCACTCAGCGCCTTGTAGAGTTCTACTTAGGTAGTAGATATCTTGCTCATGACCAGCATCATCATTTTGCACCTGGAGGGCGCCTAGAGAATGCTCCATGGCTCGTATATAGATGAGGAATGACTTTCCCGAGATCGGAGCTACCAGGATGGGTGAGCTCAAGAGATAAGCTTTGATCTCTTCGAAGGCCCACTGGCACGACTCGTCCCACACAAAGGAGGCACATTTCTTCATCAATTTGGCGAAGGGTTAGCATTTTCTTGAAAGGTTCGAGATGAACCTCCGGATATAAGTCAATCACCCTTGAAGGCCCCTTAATTCTTTGAGATTCCGGGGTGGCTGAAGCTCTTGGATCGCTCTTACCTTATCTGGGTCAATACAAATCCCTTTTGTCATGACTACGAATCCAAGGAATTTATTACTGGACATCCCTAAGAATGATTTCTTTAGATTCACCTTGAGTTGATGAGTTCTCATGAGTTCGAACATCACTCCCAAGTCTTGGAGATGGTCGTTTTTTCTGCGGCTTTTTACGACCAGATCGTCCACATAGCACTCAATTGTCTTTCACAGATAGTCTTAAAAATTATGCTCATGGCACGTTGATAAGTTGCACCGGTATTTTTGAGTCTGAAAGGCATGACCGTGTAGCAGTATACCCCCATTGGAGTTCTGAACGAAGTATGTTTTTCATCGTCAGGGTGCATCTTGATCTGATTATACCCTGAGAATCCATCCATAAAGGACATTCTCTCAAACCCGCACGTGTTATCAATGATTACATCCGTGATGGGTAAGGGAAACTCATCTTTTGGGCAAGTGCTATTATGGTTTCTGAAGTTAATGCAGATGCGGATATTACCGCTTTTTTAAGACTGGAACAATGTTGGCTACCCAATCGGGATGCTGTTCCTCTCTAATGAAGCCGGATTCGATCAGCTTCTTCACTTCGGCCTTGATTACCTCCATGATTTGTGGATAAAACCATCTCTACTGTTGCTTGACGGGTTTGGTGTCTAAGCCGATGTTGAGGCGATGCATGGCGATTTGAGGATCAAGGCCTGGCATGTCCTAAAAATTCCATACGAAGATATCAATGTATTCCCGTATGAGGGCAATGAGGCTTTCCTTCTCTTGGGGAGGTAAGCTATCACTGATAAATATGGGCTTGAGATTAACCTTATCGCCCATATTTACTTAGGGGATTTTTTCATCAGTGGGCGGTTCACATTGCTCGAAGCGACTGCTCCATTAATCGTTGACGTGGCGGTCCCACGTTTCATCATAAAGCGGGTCCTGGTCATCCTCTGCCATTTCAGCGGGATCAGTTATAGCCACATTGACCGTGAGGTCTCTGAACAAGTCGCTCATGCTGACGTCTGAGTCCTATACCGAGGATGTTGATGATCGATCATCCAAGTGGGGATCGTCAGAGTTCTCGTTGAAATTGCAGAACAACTTTGACAAGGAAGAAATGTAGCCCAAGCTTCTTCGAGTCTTGGTGAAGTAATTCAAGGGTTTGCTTTTAGGCACATAGGTGGGTCGGATGACCGTCTTCCTTCCTTGACCGTAGTTCAGACCTTCTTGATGAGCGAAGTCGTAACCCATGTCCCTTATCATGCGCTTCGCTATTTGACTGTATTGTGAAAACTAAGGTGTGGGTTCTTCTTCTTCGGATTCGTCCCACAATGTGTGAAAGGGATGGTCTATCCTACCGAAGATGATATCCCTTTAATAACTCTCCCGAGCGGGCACAATGAATACAGCCTATGAATACTCAATCGTTTGTCCTTTTGTAACACATGCCGAGTAGACGGGAAAGTATAGGGAAGAGTTGTTGTACAGACTCGACATCGAGTTGTCGGGCAAGTCTTCCTCGGATGACGGGTAAGATGACAAGTAAGCAAAGTTAAACTTCTCATTCAAAATAATCTCATCCGCCTGGATTGCGTCGGTTACGTTGTAGCTTTCGTAGCCGATTACAATCAATTCAAAATCATTTAGGACAAGGGTGTCATCGTATTCAGGTTCACTATCTGCTTCGTTGCCACTTCTGGGCTCCTCAACCGGTGGTTTGTTAGAGTCTTGGTCAAGCAGGAAATCCATGAAGTAGTTCTTGACTCCTTTGAAGGGTTATTTGTCGGCAACTACTGTTTTCACCCGATCGTAATCATCCACGTATTTTAGGCATTTGTGTAATGTGGATGGGACAATGTGGTTGTTATGGATCCATGGTCATCCTAACAGCACATTGTAGGAAGGCTCGGTGTCGATGACATAGCAGGTGACCTCTGTCTTCATGTTGCCTATACGACACTTTAGGCGGATCTTGCCAAGCGGCCTCATCCTGATGGTGTTAAAGCCTAAGATGATTGTAGTTGTCATGGAAAGATGCTTTTGGGGGACCCCCAGATGCTGCATAAGTTTTAGGGGGACAATGCTCAATGCGGATCCTGGGTTGACTTAGATTCAATCCACTTTAGAGGAACCGATGTACCCCGTGAAGTACAAGGGTCAATCGTGAGAAGTGCTTTTAATTAGCATATCTTCAGGGGTGAACGTGATGCAGGAGACCTACCGTTCAGAGGCCTGACAGCACTGTAAGCTCGTCCTTCCCGCGTCTTCTTCTCTTGTGGACAAGAAGTGCGTGGCAAAGACCTCTGAATCAGCCAATGCCTCTTGTAGAGCCTCCCGTGTAGGTCTAGACAGACGCAGGAGTTCGTACATGGTGATTCTAGCTGGGATGCTTTTTAGCTGTGCGAGTACGTTGAAACAAAAAGGTTGCCTACTCGAGCTCGTCGCATCAGGATTCAGAGGGACTATTGCGGTTGGCCGCATGGAGAATCTCGTCGGATCCTCCGCCCTTGTAGGGTAATTCTTGGCGAATTCTCTACCCGCCCTGGTGGCTAGGGCGGAAGCATCCTCGTCAGAATCGGTGAGGGAGGCTACTGCTATTTTCCCTTCATCTGGGATAGCGGAGACGGCGTTACAAGGTTTACCTTTGGTCCTCCTCGAAGGCCTAGAAGCCCATTGGTCATCGTCGAGGAGGTCTGGGTGGACTCACAATACTTGACCTGATGGCAAAATTTGGGACACTAAACCTTTTCCTTATTGATTGTGAAGATCGTCATGAGTAATCTTTAGGATTGCCTTTGGGATAGGAGCCACTCCTTCTGGCGCCCGAATCTCCGGGAGATCTTTTCCGAAACTCAGAGTGATCATATTCGTGGTCACCTATTTCTATACCTTCTCCTTCTTTAGGACCCCTGCATCGTAGAGGGCCTGAAGCTTATCCTTAAGGATATAACATTTGGAGGTAGGGTGACTGAGGAACCTGTTGTATGCATAGCAGGTCAGATCACTAGTTTTGTTCACCTCCTCAGGCTTTGTGACTTCCGGTAGCTTAATCGTATTGCTCTTGATCAGAGTATCGAGGGTTGCCGCCACTTGGTCCTCCCTAAAGTCGTATTGCCTTGGGGGACGTTGTTCAAATGGCCTGGGCTTAAGCTTTTGGGTTGGTTTGGGGGCCGGAGTGGAGTCAACGGCCATGATCTCCTTTCCTCTCGATCGAGGGGGATTCCTAGGCGTGCTCGGCTCTGTAGCTCCCTTTTTAGGGTGAGGCTCCTCAGCCTCGAGTCTCTTGATCATATTCTTAACCTGCTCGCCTTGTCGGACGAGTTCCTTCTAGGTTCGGGTTTTTACCATGCCAACCTTGGACAGAATATGGATCGAGAGGTTATTGCGGCACATCTCAATCAGCGTGGCTTCGGAGACTTGGTCTCGGCAATGAACTGAATGGTTCCTAAACCTCTTCACAAAGTCGTTAACTGACTCCGACTTTCTTTTCTTTTCAGCAAGGAGGGTGGCCATTGATACCTCAGTGTTATCATTGAAGAAGTGAGCTAAGAAGAGCCTTTCCGCATCGGCCCATGATGTGATGGAGCCGGGTTCTAACTTACGGAACAACTCGAACGCCACCTCTTTGAGGGTTCCGATGAATAGCCAGGTGAGGATGGCATTGTTCCCAGTGAGGAATCTGGTTTGAGCCATAAAGTAATAGATGTGCTGCTAAGGTGAGCCCTTACCATCAAACTGTACCAAGCTGATGGGTTTGAATTTTGCCGGGTAGGAGACTGTGTCCCACTCGATAGAGTATGGTCTGACCACCCCCAGTTTGTTCATGTTTTGTTAGAGCTTCAAGGCATTGAGTTGGATTTGGAACTCGTCGAATCTCCTATCCCAGGTAGTACCCCCAGTGCGCGACATCCCTACCGACGACTTCGAGGAGTGATCCGACAGGAGTTTGACATTATCCTCCCGTTTAGTCATCTGATTAGGAGTAGGTTCTCATTCCTTGCCTTCCACCGGCTTCCGCGGGGTACACGTGGCCTTCTTCTTTTTCTTCTTTTTATTCAGAAGCTGCTCCAATATGTCTCTTATGGACTCGATGGTGACCTGATGTTCTTCAAACTTTTGGGCGATCGTCTGATCACTCGAGGTTTTAGCCATGTGTACCCTCGCTGACTCGTCGTGTGGCCTCCACTGAGCAAACTTCATCTTCACCATCGAAAGGGGGCGTTAGGAGAGCATAATCGAGAGGAATGTTTACTCCCGTACGACTGTGGGTGTGCAGGAATATACCGTCATGCTCACGTTGAACCAGCGGGTGACTGGGCCCCAGGAATGACTCTAAGTCTGGGGAATATAGAAGTACATTTTTACCATTTCTCGTCACGTTAACCGTAGCAGATGAGAGTTATAAATCATTAATGACACACCTTCTTTGGTGGCTACGCCTTTGATGAGAAGGTCTCGGTTGGGAAGGTCGTTGAGCAAGCCTTTCAAACACAAAAGGTTTCGCTATTCCTATACACTAGCAGTCAGCGAGTACCGTTTGGATGAGCCTTTCATAGTGACATTAAGGATATACCTCATGTATGGTGCGTTTGTTAGTTAGGTAACCCCAGAGATCTTCTGCGGGTGGTTGGCGACAACTCCCGGCATCAGAGGGGTCAACCAAGCGATCGCATGAGAGCGGTTTGGATGAACCCTCTTGCATATGCTGTGTGGAAATTAAGTGTTGGAGTTAGGCGGGTTCGCCTTGACAGGCGAGTCATCGCGCTCGGGCGAGTTGCTGCCTGCAAGCAAACTTCGACCCTTTATGGACTCTATCCACTGTGGTCGACATCTTCTGTAGGTGTAAATTTTAATTTCCTGAAATAGGGATTTTGTTTGTATTGATAAGAGTATCTTATTATAAACTAATGAATCGAGATTATAACAGAAGCGGAGGGAATGTCCTCCTTATTTAACGTGG
This sequence comes from Asparagus officinalis, assembly GCF_001876935.1. Classification (NCBI taxonomy): domain Eukaryota; kingdom Viridiplantae; phylum Streptophyta; class Magnoliopsida; order Asparagales; family Asparagaceae; genus Asparagus; species Asparagus officinalis. The sequence goes on from NC_033795.1 coordinate 35,692,326, forward strand.
GGACTTGGTAGCGATAGAATACCTTGCTCAGTTCTGGAACCGAGTCTGCTTCCCTTAGACGATTCGATCGAGGTTGCTAGAGAGCTTCAGTGCATAGTAGAAGCTCGTGTTAATCGAGTTCGAGTCTCCGAGTTTAATGGCGATGGAGGCTGAGAACTCAAGGAAGATGCTACAGTGCAGAAATGTTGCAAAGAGCAGATCCTTCGCTCACTCGAGAGCCGAAAGCTGATGGTCTAGTTTGCTAATTCTATCAATGAATTCTTAATGAATGAACCTTGAACCTCTTTCCTGTAGTCAGGAGAGGCCCTTAAATAGAGGAGAGATGGCGTGGTCGCTCCCTAAATCATGGGATGTGACCATCTACTATTGAGAGATGCCATGCTTCTCATTTGTACTATGAGCTGCTGCTTGATGGGTTTGGAGTACTGTACTCCTTCCCCTCACATCATGAGGAATGGGAAAACCTATACCTATACATGTCATTGCGGCCGCCTACTACTCAGGCGAATTTGGTAAGATTGCTGATCGCCTAGCTATTGGTTTGAATGTGCAGGCTGATCTGGTCACTTGGACGAACCCACTTCGTATGAACGAGTCCGGTATGCAGGCGAGCTTGGTGACTGCATGGACCTGATGGGTCACTCATACCATGACCGGCTATTTGAGGGGCTCGACATACTATAGTCCTTCCCCTCACGTCGTGGGAAATGGGAAGGTCCATCCTTGTACACAACATCGTAGCCGTCTAGTACATAGGCGAGTTCTGACAAGATTGTTGGTCATCTGGCTAACGTCTTGGACGTGTAGGCGAGCCTGGTGCCGAGATGGATTTGACTCGTGCATGCGAGTTGAGCATGCAGGCGAATTTGAAGGAACTTGACTCGTGCAGGCGAGTTAAGTGTGTAGGAGAGTTTGAGGGAACTTGAATCGTGCAGGCGAGTTAAGTGTGTAGGCGAGTTTGAAGGAACTCGATTTGTACAGGCGAGTTCTTCCTCTGAATGGGCTTGACCTGTACTGACGAGTCCAGCATGCAGGCGGAATCAAACTCTCAATGGCGGGTTTCCGTAGTTAAGGCAATTTTCACAGCCTACAAGGGTTGTTAAGCATTGTGCCTTAATATAGGTCGCGGGTTTCCGTAGTTAAGGCAATTTTCACAGCCTACAAGGGTTGTTAAGCATTGTGCCTTAATATAGGTCACAAGTTGGTGAAGAGCAAGATAACAAGCAGAACTTGGGTGATCGGGTTGATCTTATTTGAGAATGTTTGATTTTTTGGCAACAATATATCGAAGATGTCTTGCTGATATAAATTGAGGGGCTCTTGTCAAGCTTGTGCTTTAGGATAAGTTGTGTGGATAACAATTTTTCTTATATGTATCTAAGTTTTGGTGACAAGGTTGATGCATGAAAGGTGTTTAATGGAATGACAAGAGGGATATAGTTATTTGGGCAACAATGATTAGAGACTATGCGATGTTGTGGTTGGTTGGGGAGGTAATAGAGGTGTTTGATGAAATGTCTAAGAGAAGTTTGGTTTTGTGAAATGCGATGATTGAAGGTTATGTGCATGTAGAACATTTAAGAGGGAGTGGCAAAATTGTATTCTGATTGTACATATTGTGTGTCTTTGTGAGAGGTTGATATTATGGTAATTTAGTTGGAGTTTTATGTAAACTTCTTGAGTAAATGACTGATGCTATTGCCATTCTTAGAGCAAAGTGTAGCACTTTATGTTAGTAATTTTTTGATCAATGAAAATGGATGACCATGTATGTAGTTGTTTGTTCAATTCTTTATAACTTCTAGTTGCACTCTCATTTATACAATGTCTGAGTAAAATATAGCACTTTATGTAAAAGCTTAGCACCTTATTTACAAAGTGTAGCTTCTTATACAATTGTATAGCTCCTGATATCAGTAGTGTAGCTCGTTATTACTAAAGTACAGCTCTTTATTATCTCTAAAAATGCAAAAAATAAATCGAGTTACCAATTTTTTGATCAATGAAAATGAGTGACCATGTATATAGTTGTTTGTTCAATTCTTTATAACTTTCAATTGCCCTATCGTGTATACAATGTCTGAGCAAAGTGTAGCATTTTATACAAAAGCGTAGCACCTTATTTGCAAAGTTTAACTCCTTATACAATTGTATAGCTCTAATTTATAGCAGAAGTATAATTCGTTATTGCTAAAACATAGCTCTTTATTATCTCCAAAAATATAGAAAATAAATCAAGTCTGTATGTAGTGTATTGTTTGTTCAATTCTTTATAAACGACAAGTTCGCTCTCATTTATACAACGTCTGAGCAAAGTATAACACTAAATCCAAAGTATAGCGCCTTATTTGTAAAGTGTAGCTCCTTATACAATTGTATAACTATTTATAGCAGAATTATAGCTCTTTATTACTAAATTATAGCTCTTTATTGTCTCTAGAAATGCAGAAAATAAATCAAATCAATAATTTTTTGATCAATGAAAATGGCAAACCATGTATATAGTGTGTTGTTTGTTTAATTCTTTATAACTGTCATGTTCACTCTCATTTATATAATGTATGAGCAAAGTGTAGCACTTTATGCCAAGTATAGTATCTTATTTATGAAGTGTAGCTCCTTATATACTTATATAGCTCTTTATTGCTAAAGTATAGTTCTTTATTGTCTCCAAAGATGTAGAAAATAGACTATTTTAGTAATATTTTTATCATATTATACTCTACAACAAAAGCAAGTACTTATAGTTTTCCAATGTAACCACATCAACCCTTATACATAAAACCACGTCAGCCCTTATACACAAAATATAACATCTGATACTGAAATATAACATCGAATACTACAAAACCTCAAACATGTGACGTATATAAAGCTATTATGCATTAACCAAATATCATAACTTATTGAATAGCACTAGTTTTGGAATAGAACAATACCACAAGATATGATTGATACATATTTGATACAAAATACAAGATCCAAAACAAATTTCATATACATATAACCATTTGTGACCCATATAACATTCTTCCAAAATAAGAGTATCTAAGATGTAATGAATCATTTCAATTTGAATAATCATATGTCCTACACATGCATGCCTATGTTATAATTATATGTACTACCAAAACATTAAAAAAAGAAAATATCTTCAAAACAAATAATGTTCCAAACATCATTTCACTTTCTCCAATATTGTTTCCCCCAACTACTTTAGCTGCATAAACAAGTTTGTCGTGGCTCTCGTGTTGCAACATAATAAACCTCTCCATGGATTTCCTTCAAAAGGAACAACAAAAATTACTATGTTGATAAAATCATACCAATTCGCAATTCTCCACTACCAGTTTGTAAAATCATACCTGAAAAAAGACAAATTTAGAATGTCCATAGTAATAGGTAAACAACAAAAGTACACATTCTCACATTACATATTCAAAGCAAGTAGTGAACTATTGCTGGCTATTTACGCTTCTAGATGAGGGGCTTCGGAGGTTCCTATTTGAAGAAAATCACAAATATATAAAATCCTTCACAAAATGCGATACACCCAAACAACCATATAGCGAAAACACTTATATAGGTCTAGATACATTATAATAAAATAGAAAGTACAAAGAAATATGTGATTCATATTAAAAACTTAAACAAGATAATCCTTTTTAGACAGTTTTTTTGGGGGAAATGTACTTGACCTCTCGCTAACATTCTACCTATATATATCGCAATCATAGCATTATAAAAAATCAAATTGCTCTTAGACATTTCGTCGAACACATGCATTACCTCCTCAACCAACCCTTCCTCGCATAACTGCTAATCGTTGTAGTCCAAGTAACTATATTCCTTCTTGTCATTCCATCAAAAATATCCTTTGTACATCAAACTCTCACCAAAACTTAGATACTTGTGAACAAAATTTTTCTAAACGTACCCATACCCCAAAACCCAAGCTTTATCACAACGTCACGCACCTAGTGACCAAATTCATCTTAGTTTTATTGGCAATCTGATTGAGAAAGCAAGGTTGCCAAGAGGAGACTTTGAGATATTTGCATAAAAACCCTTAGAAAAATACAAAATGACTGATTTAGGGATTTGGCAAGAGCTGTTACCTCTAAGACTTGTCCTATAATATCGAGCAACAAATTCAGGGATTTGGGAATGTTAGTTAATTTAGGACTAGATGTTGGAGTTTAGGGCTTGCTCAGTTGAATCGTGATTGACAATGAATTCCAAAGTTAGACATAAGTTTTGGGTTTATAAATAAATGGGAGTTGTACTTTGGGTGTATGGATCACAATGAAAGTAGATGGTTTTAAATATTAGTTGGAGTAAAACTTTGGACGAAAAAACAGAAACCCCTTTTAAATAATACATCCGCATTAGAAAGGAACTGGAGTTGCATGCAAAAATGTTGTTTGGCTCGCACTTTAACGCGCGAGCCAACTCACACAGAGAGAAGAGGGTGGGACCCATTATGCCAGTGCGGACCACCCCTCCTCTCTGTGCAAGTTGGCTCGCGCGTTAAAGCTTGAGCCAAACAGCACGGTCCAGTTACATGTATGGCACTTTTTAAGTCAACATCCATTTATTAACTCAAGGCGGGGTAAAGAAGACTTAAGCCACGAAGGGACAGACCATTCAATATCCAAAGCAGGTATAGCCCGTGATCTACCACATAGGCCTCGTCAGAATTTACTTGTCAATCAGTAGTTTTAGTTCCAAATATTTTCTCGTAACTTCTCCTATTATTCTATAAACAGCTCCCAATCTATATTTTGAAGGTTAAACATTATCTTTTCATAGTACCTTTATCCAATACGTTATCTGTTGGTTCTACACTTCTACCGGCAGATTAAGCATGGTGAGTACAGGTGGGGAAAAGGTCGATTGATTTACTTATCTGTCTTTATAGGTCTAATGTCGTATTCATTAAACAGTTATATTTCTAATAACAACACTAACAATTTGAGTAAACCACTTGATACGTCCATGGATTTATCTGCTGAATGCACTTCATCTAATAGTGGTCATCGTAAAATTGTAGAACAAACCTTGACAGAAAAGGGAATTTCAATGATCGAATAATAATAATAATAATTAAGACGCTAATTAGTTTAGCATTTAGACTAGGTCAAGTAAACAACCCCAAACATACCTTTCTACTCCTCCATACTTTAAAGGAATCAGTGAGAATCCACCAAGTTGAGCCCTTGGGGAATTGGAACACAGTAGAAATTTGCTAGAAGTAAACATGTCATTTTCTTCATATGCCAGCTATAGATCGAATATAATGAATCTTATATGACAAGACAGACGTATAGACCTACGAAAGGTATGAGAGATTAAAAAGAAGGAAAAGAGTTATCCTAGAAGTAAAATGAGACAGAAATTGATTTTGAACATACCGAACCCCTAATGTTAGACTAGTAAGATAGTTTCCCTTGTTCTGCATCAACTACCTATCTACTCCTCTATACTTAAAGGAGAATCCAAAAATTACTATTTATGCTATAGTAAAACTGTAGCATAAATAGTAGATAAAATCTGGTCTTTTACATTCGAAGTTACTGTTTATATTACAATAATTTACCGCACCATAAACTGTAAATAAAATTTGCTCCTCCATACTCGAAGTTATTATGTATGCTATAGTAATTTACTATATCATAAACAGTAAAGCAAATCAAATGTATTAAAACTTGGATCATTCTTTAAGTATAAAGAAGTAGATATAATTTTCAAATAAAATGTTTTAAAATTTGGACCCTTCTTTAAGTATAGAAGAGTAGATAAGATTTATAATTTTAAGCATATAATAATTAAATCAAATATATTAGAACTTAGAGGGAGGCAAGTTCAAAATACAGTGCTTAAAAAATTAGAGGGTCATGCTTTGCACGGGGTGCACACTAGTCTATTTCTTTATAGTTAAAGAAGAAACCAAAGAATTATTGTTCATACTACAGCAAATACTGTAGCATAAACACTCCGCCATACTTGAAGTTACTATTTATGCTATAGTAATTTACTGTATCATAAACAGTAAAAAAAATTAAATGTATTAAAACTTGAATTCTTCTTAAAGTATAGAGAAGTAAACATGATTTCTAATTTTTAAGTATACAATAATTAAATTAAATATATTAAAGTTTAGAGAGAGACAAGTTCAAAATACAGTGCTTAAAAAAACAGGAGGCCTTACTTTGCATTGGGTGCACACTAGTATACTCCTATATACTTAAAGGAGAATGTAAAGAGTTACTATTCATACTACAGTAATGCTACCGTATGCTGTAGTATAAATAGTAAAATCAAATTTGGTGCTCTGCACTCGATGTTACTGTTCAAGCTATAGTATTTTATTTTATCATAAACAGTAATTCAAATCTGCTCATCTATACTTGAAGTTACTATTCATGCTATAGTATTGCTGTATCATGAACAGTAAAGCAAAATCAAATATATTAAAACTTAGATCCTTCTGTAAGTATAGAAGAGTAGATATTATTTCTAAAATAAATGTATTAAAATTTAGATCTTTCTTTATGTATAGAAGAGTATATATGATTTTTAATTTTAAGAATATAATAATTAAATCAAATGTATTAAAACTTAGAAGGAGGCAAATTCAAAATGCAGCACCTAAAAAACAGGGGTTCGTGCTTTGTACGAGGTGCACACTAGTATAACTAAAGGAAAACCTTAAATATTCTTGTTCATATTACAGTAATATTTGTGAAGCCCTCTTGCTACCAATGTGTAGAAAGAACCTTGACGTCCCCTTCTGCAATGACACATCAGCTTTATCTGACATGCCTTTTTTTTCTCTCTCCCTTCAGTCCCACGATTTTCGGCGGAAGAAAATCCACACACGTCACTTTTTCTCTTCCCAACTCTCACAGCTCCCACTTCCCCCATGCCCAAATTCAAAATTCAAAATTAATAAAATCTTAAATAACTACAATAATTTACCTAGGACTGTCCATTTAGGCCTGAGGCCCGGGCCTGACCCGGTGTCCGGACTAGACTTGGCTGGGCCCGAGAAAAGCCCAAATTCTCGGGACGAACCGAACTCTTTGCCCGGGCCTGGGGCACCTAGGCAAAGCTTATACCGGGCCCGGCCTGATCCGGCCAGGAAGATGGTCGGGTTGGGTAGCCTAGGTCCTAGACCCGGACCCGACGGAGGAATTTGGACCGGGCTAGGTTAGCTTGGCCCAACAGTTACAAATGTGACCATTGGACCGGACTAACCGGGCCCAGCCCTATCCTAATAGTCGCAAATGTGACCATTGCTCGGGCGGCCTGGATCGGTCTGACCAAAGTAGCCTATAACGACTATTTTGGTCTTTTGACCAAAATATCCTAAAAAACGGCTTAAAAAGGCAAAATGTGAGGGTACTTTAGTCATTTTGTTAGGGACTGCCTCTATAAATAGAGGGGTTTTTATTTATTTTTCTAATCCAAAACTCATCTAATTCTCTCTAATACTCTCTTATCTCTCTAATACTCTCTAATTCTCTAATCAAATGACTTCCTCCTTCGATTATGAATGGCAAGTTCCAACTTTCGATATTGAAATGAGTCCTACTCATACTCCTACTACACCTATAACTATAGCTACTCCTCCTACCAATGTTGATCCCGAGTTTGGTAACAATGATCTCATACGTAAAGCTCCTAAAAGATCGAGATCCGATGTGTGAAATTTTTTCAAAAGATAGAAGTCACCAAGGATCAACACGGTAAATTTCTCACCCAGAAAGCTAAATGTGCATTATGTGGCTATATTTTCCAAGCTCATTATAAAAGCGACACCAACCACCTCAAACCCCATTTAGAAAAGCACAATAGAGCTCAAGTGGTAATGTCTTAACTAGACATTCGTCAGTCTGTACTCTCCTAATCATCAACCTCTGGTAGCATTGATTCTTGGAACTATGACACAATTAAAGCAAGGAAATGCGTCATCAGGTCTATTGTCCTTAAAAACCTTCTTTTTAAATTAGTAGAAGATAATGAATTTGAAGACATGATTAGAGATGGTTTTTATCCATCATTTAAAAAAAATTCTCATGAATCTTGTCAATGTGATATTTTAAAATATTATGACGAGGAACAAACAAAAATGATTTCTTATTTTCAAAATTTAAACTGTAAATTTTCTCTAGCTTATAATATTTGAACATTTAGAGTACAAACTGGTTATTTATGTATCACAGTATATTGGATTATGTTGTCCTTCTTGTTTTGATGATGTTTAACAAACAATTTACTTCTAATGTTGTTTGTCTAGTGTTTGTGTTTTCGTATTTATTCTAGGCAAACAACGTATTGGAGGATGAATGGAATTGCACATTCATGATCATATCCAATGAAGGTTAGCGGTATTGTGGAGTGAAGCCATACAATTCAAGTTGAAGATCCAAGTTCAAGCTTCATCCTCAAGATTACCAAGAAGAGCTTATTGAAGATCAAGATCATAGCTTGGGTAATTTAGTTTAGGTGTTATATTTTGTGTGTTAAGTACTTTAAGCTCAATATCATATACACACACATTTTATTGGTTTCTATGTATATATATATATATATATATAGTTATATATATATGTACACATTTTGAATTTTGGTTTATCCACAAACAAAGTTTTTACTAGCATATAAATAAATATTTATATTCATACAATGTTTGTTTTACATGCGATAAATTGGTTTTGGTTATTTCATAGATATGAAACAAATATATATCATAATTCATACTCATATGTTTTCATATTCTATTGTATTTGTGAAAGTACTATATTCATTGTTTATAGACTTCATAACAATAGTTTATATCTTTCTTCAAGTCTACTAAAATTATTTTGTATTATTTCAAAACATGGTTAAGTAAAATATCAAAACTCATATGTTCACATTTTCATGTTTTGGACTAGTGTTTATTATCATGTCCACAATCATCCCCAAAGTTTTATAATTTTTTTGAATTTATTTGATATTTTTAAACAGGGTTTTAAAAATAGAAAATCAACTTTCAAACCTGTTTTCTCATATGTCAGCTTACGGTCGACCGTCACGGGTCGAGCCGTGCCTTTGTTTTAACCTACGGAGCCAACAGCAACTTTCACGGTCGACGCCGACACGGTCGGATGTCAGGCTCGAAACATTCCACGGTCGACCGTCAAAGTTTCTGAAAATTTCTAAGTCCTAAAGTGGCTCAGCGGGATCGACACGAGATTTTTCATGGTCAATCGTCAGTTCACTCCAATCGGTCATTTTTGATAAGTAAAATAATAAAATCTGATTTCCCGATTCTGTATGTGGTTTTTTTGTCATTTCTTTTTTGGGCCTTTTGGCTGAGATTTTTGGGAAGCCTATAAATACCCCATTGATCTCAGCTTCCTCATAGGAAAACGAAGAAATGTTTTAAACAAGTATTAATAAGGGTTTATGTTTGGTTTAAGTTTTGTTTAAAAAGCTTTTAAGCAAATTGAGAGTTTGTTTTGTGAAATCAATTTCACAAGAGCTTGAGGAGATCAACCATTGGTGTTTGAGCATCCAACTATTCTTCCTCTACCTCTTGATCTATTGAGAAGTTTTATAAACTCTATTTCTAGCTTTATATCTATTTGTTTCATTTTTATTTTGTTAAAGCTAGTTTTATATTGAGTTTAAGATTTGATTAATCTCTTTGTTACACACACCCACATTGAGCTTTTAGTATTTACATACATAGTATATTAGGATTGTGAGAGATTGTAACATTGAGTTATGCTTAATTGAGTTCTTACCTTGTATTTGAGAACAAATCATTTGTTGTTACATTGTTAGTATTGTAAAGTTTTCGGTGAGCTAGAAAACCGAGTGTGAGGAGTGAACGTTGATTGGTTAGTGTTAAAAACCGACATTGTGAGTGATTGTGAACATTGATCGGTGAACGTTGAAAACCGACATTATGAGGTGTAAACGTTATTTGGGTGAGCGTAGAAAACCCGATTGTGATAGTGGATTTCTCTCCGGGAGTGGGGAGTGGAGACGTAGGACGGAAGGTCCGAACTCCATGATCATATTGTGTGTTTGCATTGTTTTTTTACACTATCACTCTTATCTTGTTTATGTTTATTTCACCCTTGTGTTAGTTTATATATCCTTGCATATATTTTTATCATATAGGATATATGTTATTGTTCATATTGTTTATCCTAGCTCACCTATCTTGTTGTATTTTATACTTGCTAGGATAACTTGTTAATTAGTTTTAATTGGCATAAAATTGGATTAGATTAGCATAAGATCCTAATCACCCCCCTCTAGGGTCTAACAATTGGTATCAGAGCTTGGTGCTCTTTGATTAAGGTCTAATCACCTTGAGTTAAATATCCAAGTTATCTTTTTGTGCTAATCCAATTTTTGATTTTTATGTCTTACTTGCTTTTTACATTATGGATATGCATGGTTTAGGTTATGCCATTAATATTGCTCCTAGATTAGATAATTTTTCCTATGCCCAATGGTGTGTTAGATTTAAACTTTTTGTTCAATCTAAACACTTTGATTTATGGGAAATTATAGATGATTCTTACATTGTGCTCACTTCGGAGAAATCCAAGTGGAATAAAAATAATCATCGAATATTTACAATGAACAATATTTTGTTATAATATTTGCTAAATGCTTTTAATTCATCTATGTCTAACAAGTTTGTTCATTTTGATAGTGCTTATACATTATGAAAATTTATTGAAGCACATCAAGGGGATTGGGAGGCGATCCAACAAGTTTTGGCGGATCCAACTTCAAGTTCATATGGAGCATCATGCACACGGCCACTAGGCGATAGCCCTAGTGAGGTTTGTGAGTTCGAATCCATTAATGATTTATCTAGTGATGAACTTGCTTGTGCTTCCGAAAAATTATTGCATGCCTTTAACAAATTGCATAAAGATTTTATTTATTATCAAAAGCAAGCATGATAAATTGAAATCCGATCATGAGAAGCTAGCTTCCAATTTTGATATCATTTATCAAGAAAATGTATCTCTTAAAGAAAATAATGATATGTTAAAATTGGAAAATGAGAAATTATCATCATCCATTGCTTGCCTATCTCATGCTAAGATTGATGCCATGTTAGAAGTATAGAACATAAAGAATGATACTGCTTCTTTTATAAATAACTATATATGTTCTACTTCTAATAACAATACTTGTATGCATAATGATGAGTTGAATCATGTTAAGGATCGCATATCATCTTTAGATTCAACCTTTAAAACATGTATTGTTAATCATGATAAGCTGAAGAACATGTGTGCTAAGTCTCATGCTAAAACATCTAAACATCCTATTCATCATGCACACATGTATAGCAAAGTCTACAAATACACAAATAGCGGTCGTAAAGGCAATCTTGCTAGATTTTACTATGATGCACATAACCCCACTAAGGTTCACTTTAATCCTCCTTGTGCATCTCATCAAGCTTCATCATCACATTTTGCACACACACACATGCACTCATTGCTCATCATAAACATGCACGTATGTATAAATGTGATCTATGTGGTCGGTTTGGCCATTTGGCAAAGTTTTGCTTTGATATGAAAAAGAATTCTAGTTTGCCAAATGTTTTTCATAGACCACATGTGTTTAAGTGTGATATTTGTGATAGATTTTGCCATTTGGAAAAGTTTTGTTATGATTTGAAAAAATATTCAAACTTGCCAAATTTCTCAAGTAGACCACCTTTGTTTAATGATGTTTCTCATTAGCAAAATAATTTTAAAAGACAATCTTTATTTGTAAATGATTCCCGTGCACGAGCTAAAGGTCCACAAAAACAAATGAATCTCTTTCATTACACAAATTGCAATTGGAAGGGTCATTTGAGTAAATATTACTTTGACCGTGTTAGTGCACCATATATTCCCATGAGGGTTCATAACCCTAGGGCTTTGAGTTTAAATGACAGGGGTCATGTACCTAAACTTTTTGGTAGCAAGAATTCTTGGGTACCAAAACAAATTTAATTTTTAAACCAAGTATTTTAGTGTTTTTCTTTTTCTTTTTCTTGGTTTTGAAAATTATGTTTTAAAATCTTTTGGTTATGAAAACAAATTTTCTTTTATCAAATCTTTTGTTTTCATGATTATTAGTTTTGATTTTGATGAGAGGTTTGTGTTTATATAACCCTTCGGGTTTATTGGGTGTTTATTCCCAAATCATGTTTACCGGATACTAAAATAATTATATAGGTTGGAACAAGCTTAAGAGCTTGATATATTATTACCTCTTTTGAAATTCTTTTATCAAATATTTTGTTTTGAATTATTGCTATGAATTCATTATATTTCACTTATATGATGATATTTATGTGTTTGTGCTTATGGATCATCTATTCGTGCCTTATAATGTATTCCATATGTGGTTTGATCAAATCCCACAAAGAAAATTCTCTTGATTGATCAAACATCATTTTTGGATTTAAACTTTGATTTATGATTTCTTTTGGTTGATTTGTTTTCATTTGAAAACTTTTTGCATGATTCTCATGTTCCTCTTCTTTTGTTTTCATAAATCTATTCTTTTATATGGTTTTTATATTTTTTGTATTAATGAGACACTATTTTTATATTGACATATTTATATGTGTTCTTATTGTCTTTTTGTATGTAAGTTGTGTTTAGCATGTTTCTTGCTTGCTCACATATGTATGCCTTAGCATTCATTGCATATATTCATTAAGACATTTTGATAAGGGGAGTCTTCCCTTTTCTATTATTGTTTTTATACTCATCCATGCATATTGATAGAGGGAGCTTTCGCTCTCTTCATTCTTTTGTTTTACCCTTTTTGATGTTGTCAAAGGGGAGAAATATTATGAGTATATTCTTTCTTGTTTATATGCATGATATATTATACTTTGTATATTCATTTCCTTTCTTGCATATATCCTTTTTGTAAATTGTTTGTCATCATCAAAAAGGGGGAGATTGTTAGCCTACTTGTTTTGATGATGTTTAACAAACAATTTACTTCTAATGTTGTTTGTCTAGTGTTTGTGTTTTCGTATTTATTCTAGGCAAACAACGTGTTGGAGAATGGATGGAATTGCGCATTCACGATCATATCCAATGGAGGTTGGCGGTATTGTGGAGTGAAGCCATACAATTCAAGTTGAAGATCCAAGTTCAAGCTTCATCCGTAAGATTACCAAGAAGAGCTTATTGAAGATCAAGATCATAGCTTGGGTAATTTAGTTTAGGTATTATATTATGTGTGTTAAGTACTTTAAGCTCAATATCATATACACACATTTTATTGGTTTCTATGTATATATATAGTTATATATATATGTACACATTTTGGATTTTGGTTTATCCACAAACAAAGTTTTTACTAGTATATAAATAAATATTTATATTCATACATGTTTGTTTTTACGTGGATAAATTGGTTTGGTTTAATTTCATAGATATGAAATAAATATATATTCATATTCATACTCATATGTTTCATATTCTATTGTATTTGTGAAAATACTATATTCATTGTTTATAGACTTCATAACAATAGTTTACATCTTTCTTCAAGTCTATAAAATTATTTTGTATTATTTCAAAACATGGTTAAGCTAAAATGTCAAAACTCATATGTTCACATTTTTATATTTTGAACTATTTTGTAAAATGATGATATTTTTTATTTGGAAGGTACTTTTTAAAAACCAGTCTTTGTAGCATGTTTATTATCATGTCTACAATCATTCCCAAGTTTTACATTTTTTAGAATTTATTTGATATTTTTAAACATGGTTTTAAAAATAGAAAATCAACTTTCAAACCTGTTTTCTCATATGTCAGTTTACGGTCGACCGTCACGGTCTACCGCGCCTTTGTTTTTAACCTACGGAGCCAACATCAACTTTCGCGCTCGACCGCCACGGTCGACCGTCAAAGTTTATGGAATTTTTTGATCCTGTCTTGCGGTCGACCACGAGATTTTCACGGTCGACCGTCGTTCACTCCAACGGTCATTTTGTACAGAATATGATTTCTGATTCTGTTGGTTTTATGTCATTTTTGTTGGGCTTTTGGCTGAGGTTTTGGGAGGCTATAAATACCCCATTGATCTCAGTTCTCATGGAAAATCTAAGAAATGTTTTAAACAAGTATTAACAAGGGTTTATGTTTGATTTAAGTTTTGTTTAAAAAGCTTTTAAGCAAATTGAGAGTTTGTTTTGTGAAATTAATTTCACAAGAGCTTGAGGAGATCAACCATTGGTGTTTGAGCATCCAACTATTCTTCCTCTACCTCTTAATCTATTGAGAAGTTTTCTAAACTTTATTTCTAGCTTTATATCTATTTGTTTGATTTTCATTTTGTTAAAGCTAGTTTTATAGTGAGTTTAAGATTTGATTAATCTCTTTGTTACACACACCCACATTGAGCTTTTAGTATTTACATACATAGTATATTAGGGTTGTGAGAGATTGTAACATTAAGTTGTACTTAATTGAGTTCTAGCCTTGTATTTGAGAACAAATCATTTGTTGTTACATTGCTAGTATTATAAAGTTTTCGGTGAGCTAGAAAACCGAGTGTGAGGAGTGAACGTTGATCGGTGAGCGTTGAAAACCGACATTGTGAGTGATTGTGAACGTTGATCGGTGAACGTTGAAAACCGACATTCTGAGGTGTAAACGTTATTCGGGTGAGCATAGAAAACCCGGTTGTGATAGTGGATTTCTCCCCGGGAGTGGGGAGCGGAGACGTAGGACGGAAGGTTCGAACTCCGTGATCATATTGTGTGTTTGCATTGTTTATTTACACTATCACTCTTATCTTGTTTATGTTTATTTCACCCTTGTGTTAGTTTATTTATCCTTGCATATATTTTTATCATATAGGATATATTTTATTGTTCATATTGTTTATCCTAGCTCACATATCTTGTTGTATTTTATACTTGCTAGGATAACTTGTTAATTAGTTTTAATTGGTATAAAATCGGATTAGCTTAGCATAAGATCCTAATCATCCCCCCTCTAGGGTCTAACAGATTGATGATAGTTGGCAAATACTTAAAAGAGTTGTTTCTTTTATTGTATTTGAAAATTTACACACTGGTGCTAACAGTACAAGTTTAATAATAGAAAATCTTTTAAACTTAAAAAAATTTTAAATTTTTTTTTATCTTTCACTAGAAAATGCAAGTAATAATAATGTTGTTGTAGATCATATCAAATCATCTTTACTATTACCATATCATGGTCATAGTTTTCATATTAGATGCATATGTCATATTTTAAATTTAATTTTTCAAAGTGCATTTAATGAAATTAAACCCATGATAGAAACTATTTGGTTATAGCTTACACTCATAATGCTTTTGAACAATGAATAAAAATATAGAAACAATTATGTAAATAAAAAATTTAAAACTCAGGCTAATTCCAAAAGATGTTGACGTAGGTGGAATTCCACCTATACAATGTTAAATATAGCAATAGAATATAAAGAAATTATAAGTGATTTTATTGCTTTCTTTGCTTTTAGTTCTAGCTCTAGTAGTATGTATAGAATAACTGATGAAGAATGGACAGTTATATATAGTGTAAAAGAGATGTTACGAGTTTCTTATGACGCTACTATGTTATTTGGTTGTTATTATCCAACTATTATTCAAGCTGCTTTACAAGTTTTAAATATTGAAAAAACTTTGCTAATTATCATGTGGATAATTATTTTGAAAATATAAATTTTTAATGGAAAGTAAATTTAATAAGTATTTTAAGCCCATTCCTATTATTTTTGGCTTGGGGTTCTTATCGATCCATGTTTGAAGGATGTTGGCCTTCAAAATTTGTTAAATTCTTTGTATGAAAACATGATACTAGCCATAGATGATGGTCAGATTGTTACTACTCTTACTAATCATAACACTATTAGATATTATTTTTAAAGATTATATGACGAGTATGTGATAGATATGGTGTAAGTACGCATCAACCTACAACTTCTGCTTCTACGAGTTCAAGCCGGGGCAAAGTAAGAGTTTTGATAGGCAATTAATGATAACGAGGTTAACTAGTAATCATGGATCTAGATCTAGATCATCATCAAGGTTTCTAAAATTAAATAATATTTATCCACACCTTTAGTTAAAGCTCAAAATAATGATTTTAATTTTTTTCTTAATTGTGGAGAGTATATGAAATAGTTTCATATCCTATATTTTCCATCATGGCTCATGACTTACTAACAGTGCAGGTTTCTACAGTAGTTTTAGAATCCACCTTTAAGATATCAGGACATTTGATTGACGAGCATAGAACATCGCTAGATCCGTCTAGTATACATGTGGTAATGCGCCTACATGATTAGTGGAGGTTCGAGAAGAAAACTCAAGGCATCAATCAGATGACTATTATTAAAAACAAACTTGCTGATAATAGGAGATAGAGATAAAGAGTAGAAATTAGTCAAATTACTCTTTAGTTTATACTTTTATTTCTTACCTGTAAATTTTTGATAAATTATTTTGGAAAGATTTGTAAATAATAGTGATATAGATGAGTATGTGCTAACCTAGTTGGGATATATTCATCTATTGTAATGCGATAAATTACAAAAATTTATAATTATTAGTGATTTAATAATAAAGAATTTATTTTTTATCATTTTAATTTCTCTGATATTTGTATTTGTAAATTGTATAATTAAAAGCGATTAATAATATGATTGATTTTTTATCAAAATTTTACATATTTTATTTTTAATTACTCTTGACATTTCATTTTTTTACAAAAAGTTAATTTTTAAGCAAAATAATAATAATAATAATAAAACTAAAAACAAACTGGGCCGTCCCGGTGCTAGGCCCACTCGGGCCCGGACTCGGACTTGACCCAGACCAACCAAGCCCAGGTCCGGGTACTCCTTTTTGCCCGGCCCAGATCCGATTTTTTAGTCCGTTCCCGGTTGGACAACCCCTAAATACATTGCCACCCTCAACTATATTGGGAAGCAGTGTGTCAATAACCCCCCCCCCCCCCCATGTTGCACCCTCAACTATATGTGCGATAGCAAGGGTGTGCCAATATACCCCCTTTGCACCTCAACTATATGTGGATAGAGTGTTTGCCAAATAACCCCCCCCCCCTGCCACCATCAACTATATTGGATAACAACCCCCCCCCCCCCCCCCAACCCCCACCCCCGTTGCCAACCTCAACTATATACGGATAGTAGGTGCTGCCAAATAACCCCCCCCCCCCCCCCCCTTCCATCTCCCTCATTACAATAAATTCTCAGTAGCTGTTGCCGATCTCATTGTTGCTTTCCCTCCCTCTGACACTATGTCTTAGAATCCCTTTCGATTCTAACTCGCTCACCATGCTCTCAAAGCTCTCATCTTTTATGTTCTCTTCCTCTTGCTCTGCATCCGCTGTTTTCTCATTCTTTTCAGTTTGTAGCCTTTTTATGATGTATAATTGATTTGATTTTTATAATTATTGGTTCCTAGAGCTCCACAGGTTGGTCATACAATAACAAATTTGTTTTCTTTTCAATTTTAGAATTACAATTATCTCTTAGATGCTGATCCTTAAGATTTTACCTATCTTTGAAATCATTTTTTCTCCTAATTGTAGAGTAATTTGAGTATTTCATCTCATAATATTGTTACTTTCTCACTTTTTTGGTTAACTAGTGCCTAACGATTATTATTTTGGTGTCAAACGACACTTTCATGCTTCAAATTTTTATTTCATACTTTCATTAATTTGTCTTTCTTCATCTTTAGTGAAATATATAATATTCAGAGGTAATTGTTGTTATTTTAAAACCTTGGCTCTTTGAAAAATGGTGGGAAATCTTCTGGTAAGTGGGTCAATATACTTTATATGCTTGACAGTGATTTTACTTGGCGGTAGAACAAAGTTCATTTTTTTTCTTTTTTTTATTTTTATTTTGATGTGCCCAGCACTGAATCCTCATGTTGATATTAAGTTTAGTCTCACAATAGTTATGAGAGGACACCTCACCCTCCTCTACTTGTATATATATAGGTGTATACATTAAATACTTTAACTAAGGGAAATTTACCCCAAAACTCTCTCTCTCTCTCTCTCTCTCTCTCTCTCTCACATCATGGTATCAGAGCGAGGTTAATTTTTTGCCAAATTTTAGGCTCGCCGCATTGTGGCCTCTTCGTTGTCGCCTCTGTGCTTGCCGCATCGTGGTCTCCGTGACAGTCGTCTCTTGGCCTCACACGAACGACATCATCGTTTCATATTCAGTAACAACATCGTCATTTCAAGTCGTCTCTTGGCTTCTTTTTTTAGCCGTCTCTCGGCTTTTGTTTTAGCCATCTCTCGACTTCTTTTTTAGCCGTCTCTCGACTTCAAATGAATGGCATCTTTGTTTCACAATTAGTAACGGCATGGCTATTTCAATCCATCTCGATGTCTCAACGTCTCAACATCGATGTTGATCCATCGTGGGTGGGACTCCCTTGTATTGTCACTTAGTTGTGGGCCTTCCACCTTTGAGTAACACTTAAGTAGGCATTCCCTACAAAATATTGCTGTTAATATGGCTCCTTCAGAAAAGATCCCTAAACTACCCCAGCCCCTCAATAATCAAAGCGATTGGGTGGGGTGGTCCACCATTGTCACAAATGCCTTACGTGGTGCTGGTCTACTTGATCATCTGATACGAGTTGCCGTGCGAGCACTCTTGATCGCGGAATTATCAAGAGTGTGTAAAGAAGAAGAACGACAGAAGAACACAAGAGTTGAATTAGGGCGAAGGAAAATACTTTCTCTAGATTATGAGAATCAATTGGATTTTACAAATCTCTCTCTCACAATCTCTCTAGATCAAAGAACAACCTCCCTGATCTCTTTTCTGATTACAAACTGAGTTCTAAACCCTAGAAAAGTCGTGTTTCTATTTATACTAAACAGAAATCCCAACTGGAGCAGGAAACAGACCCAGGCCCGGATCCGCGACACGGTCGACCGCAGTGCCCAAGGCGGTCGACCGGTCAGAACGTCGAAATCTGGGAAATCGATTACAGGGTTTTCCGGTCGACCGCAGCGCCACCTTCGGTCGACCGCTCTCAGTCCCGAGACATAGTCTGGGTAGGCCCGGATCCGCGACACGGTCGACCGCAGTGCCCAAGTCGGTCGACCGGTCAGAACGACGAAATCTGGAAAATCGATTACAGGGTTCTCCGGTCGACCGCAGTGCCACCATCGGTCGACCGATCTCAGTCCCGAGACACAGTTGGGGTCTGTGCACGATGCGGTCGACCGCCGTGACCACGCCGGTCGACCGGACAGAGTCCAACTGTAATTTCTGCAGTTTTGATGAATCCTTTCGACTTCGTTGCTTCCAATGGCCTCGTCCACGACTCCTCTACTCTATTCTCAAGATACCATGAGAATCATCTATCCTCAAGCTCCCATGAGGATCGCTAAGCTCCCGAAGAGAAGATACACCCGTATCATGGGTCCCCCCTTTAGGAACTTGAAGTCCCATTCAAGTTAGAACTTCAGCTGAGGGAACTCGCGAGCCCCTCCTTCTCTGTTGAACCACTTGGCCTTGCTAGGTACCTGACCTTGACGTCCAATGAGAAACGACTCCTTCGTCCCCCGCCTCGTCGTGGTCGTCTTCCGTTCCAAAATGCAATCTTCTTTCAGTGGCTCCTCTCTATCAAACCACAAGTCTTCAACATGCGGTAAGATCAACTTGTCATCACCTTCATCATCCAATAACGGAGGTTCAAACAACTTCAAGTACTCGGCATTGATCACCGAATACATGCCTAAGTAAGGTGGTAAATCTAAACGAAAAGCGTTGTCACCAATCTGATCGATAATCCGAAACGGACCATAACGAATAGGCTTCAACTTCTTCCCTTCTCCTTTGAGCCTCTCCTTACTCAATTTTAGCCATACCATATCGCCTTTACCAAAGTTACAAGGAACCCGATGTTGATCATGCTTCGCCTTGTACTTAGCTTGCGATTTCTTCAATTGAGCTTCAACCGTGGCATGAATATTTGCAATCTTCTCAAGAAATCGCTGAGCACGTTGTCTCTCACTCCCTTCCTTGCCGTCCACTGTGGCTTCACTTGAAAACACAAGATCGAACGGGCTCGGCGGTAAAAATCCATAACAAGTCTCAAACGGTGACTTCCCTGAAGATCCATGAATCGCCCGATTGAAAGCAAACTGCAAATATGGTAAACTCTCATCCCAAGTCTTAGGATGCCTAGAATTATACCCCCGCAACATGTGCACCATAGTCCGGTTGACTACCTCCGTTTGTCCGTCTGTTTGTGGGTGAAATGCCGTGCTCTTCTTCAATTTGGTGTCCATCAAACTCCACAAAGAATCCCAAAAATGCCCGAGAAAACGGCTATCCCGATCCGAAATAATCGAACTCGGCAACCCAAAGTGCTTCCACACATGTTCGAAGAACAATTGTGCTGCACCCGCTCCCGTCACGGTCTTCTTACAAGGAATCAATATCACCATCTTGCTTAACCGGTCCACCACAACGTACAAATAGTCATGCCCGCGCTTCGTAGTTGGCAACCCTCCTAGAAAATCCATAGAAATGCTCTCCCACGGCCTAGAAGGAACCGGTAATGGTAGGTACAATCCCCTCTTTCTGTTAGAAGGCTTCGAAATACAACATAACTTACACCCTCCAACATACTTGGTCACATCATCAAGCATCCGTGGCCAAAACACATGTCGCCGTAGATTGAGAAGCGTTTTCTGAATGCCAAAATGCCCTTGCACACGCGAGGTATGTGCTTCCCGAATCCACTGCAACCTATCACCATCCTCCGGAATGCATAGTGATGCCCCACGATACAATAAGCCATCATCTCCAAGTGCATACTCCCCCCTTCGACCAGCCTTCGCCTGCTCAAACACACTACCGAAGTCTCTACTGGATGCATACAACTGAACATACTCAAAAGGAACCAAGGGCTGAATACGCGTCGCCACCAACAACGACCTTATCGGTGGGCGAGATAACATATCGGCCAACTTGTTCGTCGCCCCCTTCTTGTACCTAATAATGATGTTGAAAGCCATCAAATAAGACATCCACTTCATGTGCCGCGCCTGCTGTAGCTTCGTCTGGGCATGTAAGAACTCCAACGGCTTATGATCCGAATGCACGACCACCTCCTTCCCTAACAAGTACACCCTCCAATGCTTAATTGCTTGATATAGCGCATAGAACTCCTTGTCGTAGGTTGGGTAGTTCGCAACAGCACCCGAAAACTTCTCAGAATAGTATTCCACCGGTTTCCCATCCTGAATCAACACCGCGCCCATCGCATAATTAGACGCGTCGGTCTCTACCTCGAAAGTCCGCTGCAAATTCGGCAACGCCAACACTGGTGCCTCCGAGATCTTCCTTTTTAGCAACTGAAAAGCCTCCTCATGCGTCTTTCCCCACTCAAACTGAACTTTAGCCTTTGTGAGGCCATGTAACGGTGCCGCATAAGTCGAAAAATGTCGAATGAACTTGCGCAAATACTGGCAAGCTCCCATGAAGCTCCTCACCTCAGTCACTGTCTTCGGCGTCGGCCACTTTGTGATCACCTCCACCTTGCCTGGATCTATCCTCCGCTGGCCCTTCCCTACGATGAAGCCGAGATACACCAACTCGTCCTTCCCGAACTCGCACTTTTTCCCGTTGAGCTTCAGCTGTCCGTCCTGCAACACTTCAAATACCTTCTCAACATGAACAAGATGCTCCTCCCAGGTCCTGCTGTACACCAAGATATCATCAAGGTAAACTATCACAAAATCCTCTATAAATGGTCGCAACAAATCATTCATAAGCCTCATAAAGGTAGCCGGAGCATTGCACAATCCAAACGGCATCACCAACCACTCGAACAAGCCTTGCTTGGTCTTGAACGCAGTCTTACAAGTGTCTTCCTCCCGAATCCTCACTTGATGGTAACCAGACTTCAAATCCAGCTTCGTGAAAAACCTCGCTCCCTCCAACTGGTCCATAAGATCATCGATCCGCGGTAATGGGTAGCGATTCTTGATTGTGATCTTGTTGAGTGCCCGATAATCTACGCACATGCGCCAACCTCCATCCTTTTTGGGCACCAACAACACTGGTGACCCGCAAGGCGAACAACTTGGCACAATCACTCCTGTCTCCAAGAGCTCCTGAACTTGCTTCTTGATCTCCTCGGACTCTAGTACTGATGTGCGGTATAGGCCTATGTTAGGTAAGGAACTCTCCCCTGTCAACATAATCTCATGCTCTACACCTCGACGTGGTGGTAGTCCCGTGATCTCCGAAAACAAGTCCGCATACTTTGCTTTTAACCTTTCAAGATCTCCCTCCTGAAGCTTGCTCAAGACGGACAAGCACATCCTACTCAGTTGCTCTTCATACAGCCGAATGAACAATAAAACGAACTTCCTGCCCGCATTCACCAACCTCTTAGCCTGAGTCACTGTCACCAAGCTCGTCTCCTGCTTGCTCAAGGTGGACAAGCATATCCTACTCAGCTGCTCTTCATACGGCCGAATGAATAATAAAACGAACTTCCTGCCCGCGTTCACCAACCTCTTAGCCTGAGTCACTGTCACCAAGCTCGTCTCCTGTGGAAGAGACGCCGAACGAAAAACGAATTGCTCGCCATCCTTGGTGAACGTATACTTTTGGGCTCGCCGATCATATACTGCGTATCTATCCCACAAATAAGGATTGCCCAAAATAACTTGGCAAACATCTAACGGAACCACGTCGCATGTGACCTCGTCAATATACGACTCGTGGAGTGCAAATCTGAATGAACACTGGTTCACTACACTCAATCCCGCCTCCTTCTGAATCCACCCTAATGGATAGGGCTTTGGATGCTTCACCGTCTTCAATCCCAGCTTCTGTACTAATACCTCAGATATCAGATTTTTCTGACTCCCTGGATCTACAATAGCATCCACTAAGCTAGTCTTGACCTGCAATTTCAGAACAAAGAGCTGCTCCCTCGGGTCGTCATCTTCTTTGGTGGCCTGCTTCCCCGCCATAAGGTTGAGACTGCTATTGGGTTCGGTCATCCCGGGAACCTCCTTCGGACCCTGTGCTATCACGTACGCCTTCTTCTCCTCCTTCTTCTTCAACCCTTTTGGCTTCAGATGAGGATACTTAGCGGCCACATGCCCTGTCTGCTTGCAGTGATTGCATGTCAATCCTGCTTTTCCCGAGTCAACCTTCTTCTTCTCATCCTTAGACTGAGAGCCACCCGTCTTGCTCCCCGATGGTTTGGAATCCCCCTTTGTCTCATGGCCCTTCTTCTGCCTGCCCTCAATGGCAATGGCCTTCGCGCTCGCCTCTGCGATTGTCTCCACTAAAAACAGCTTCATCTCCTTCCGGATGTATTCATTCAGACCCGCCATGTACTTCATAAAGATGGGATACTCGTCTGTTGCGATGTTTAGAACCATCGCCTGCTGCTGGAACTCCGTCGTATACTCCTGAACGGTCTGATTAAACTTTTGGCGCAAGCCATACCACTTGTACCAACGCTCCTCAAGCACGTTGATACTCCCATCATAAACAGGAATCTCAACCTTGAAGTCAATCTTCAGATTTTGGTAATTGTTCTTACCCCTTTGATGTCCAGCAGTCTTGACAATCTCAGTCTCCCCCTCTGAATCAGATTCCTCGTGTTCCTCGTCGGATTCGACGAGTTTCTTCTTGCCCTTCGAAGAAGATTCCTCCTTTTTGTCACCTCCGTTGATTAGACCCACGAGTTGGGTAAGAGTCGTCCCGATCGTCTCAATCTGCTTCTCCATGGCATCAAGTCTTGTTGAATTATCTGCTTCAGACATCTTCTCCTTCCTTAATTTCTGGACCCCCTCCGAGGAATTAAGGATCTCGCCAAGCTTCTTGTACTGTGAGCGAGTAAGGACCATACACAGGTTCCCCCTTCACAGGATCTAGGTGCTCTGATACCAACTTGATACGAGTTGCCGTGCGAGCACTCTTGATCGCGGAATTATCAAGAGTGGGTAAAGAAGAAGAACGACAGAAGAACACAAGAGTTGAATTAGGGCGAAGGAAAATACCTTCTCTAGATTATGAGAATCAATTGGATTTTACAAATCTCTCTCTCACAATCTCTCTAGATCAAAGAACAACCTCCCTGATCTCTTTTCTGATTACAAACTGTGTTTTAAACCCTAGAAAAGTCGTGTTTCTATTTATACTAAACAGAAATCCCAACTGGAGCAGGAAACAGACCCAGGCCCGGATCCGCGACGCGGTCGACCGCAGTGCCCAAGTCGGTCGACCGGTCAGAACGACGAAATCTGGAAAATCGATTACAGGGTTCTCCGGTCGACCGCAGTGCCACCATCGGTCGACCGATCTCAGTCCCGAGACACAGTTGGGGTCTGTGCACGATGCGGTCGACCGCCGTGACCACGCCGGTCGACCGGACAGAGTCCAACTGTAATTTCTGCAGTTTTGATGAATCCTTTCGACTTCGTTGCTTCCAATGGCCTCGTCCACGACTCCTCTACTCTATTCTCAAGATACCATGAGAATCATCTATCCTCAAGCTCCCAAGAGGATCGCTAAGCTCCCGAAGAGAAGATACACCCGTATCATCATCTCACTAGTTTGGGACCAGTTCCACCGTCTATCAACACTATTACATTTGGCAATGACGATACCGATCTTCAAACCGCACGTTCTCTCTATGCCAAGGAGAGTTCAGACTGATAGTTGCAGGAATTTTGTCTTATGGATTATCTCACTCGCTGTGTTGGTTCTGGTCTCACTGTCTAGATTGGCTCACTTCACTCTACTCAGGCCATGTGGAGTCGTCTCACTGAGCACTTCACAGAGTGCTCCGGTGCACGGGAGGTATATCTTCTGTAATGTGTTGCTATATAATGCAAAGGTAGTTCCTCTCTGCAGTCTCATTTTGGTCAAATGCAAGCCTATTGGACAAAATTATGCTCCATGCTTCCTGGACGTGATTCCACATACGAAGATTGGCTAGCCTGGTATGAACGGCACGAGGTGCGTTAATTGTTTCAGTTCTTTCCTAAATATTAAACTATGCCTGACCAACTACTTCATCAGCCTTAATTTTCGACTTTGGCCTCGATTATAGGAGCTCTCACTGCTTGTGAGACATGACAATAGTCCGCACGACTCAATTTGACAACAGATGCTCCTGTCCTTCACTCGAGACTGTTCTGTCTGTACCAATCACTACTCCTATTATGAATCGTACTTTTCAATAGGCTCAATCTAAGCTCTCTTGCACATATTGTAAGAAGGAAGGACACCGCATTGAGAAATGCTTCAAGCTTCATACTGAGTTACGTTTCTCAGATACCAGGCGTGGTCGATAACCCCCTCAGTCTCAACCCTCTCGTATACCAGGATTGCTTGCTAATGCTATACCATATACCACTTCTGACACTACTATTCAAGCTATTGAAAATCTTCGCCGTCAACTTGATGCTTGTGACGCCCCTGGTTTAACACAAGCCTACAGTCTAAGGTAAACCTAAAGATGTCAAATCTACCATGCACCCAATACTATGCATTAACATGTTTCACTGTCATAATTACTATCACTCCAGCAGATGCCAAAAATAAGAAGTGAGGGTACAAGCAGATATATTAAAGGTGACAATACAAGGAACAAAATATAAAGAAGAGATATCCAATAATAGCTATAATTATGTTCCAACAAAAGAAAAGAAAATACATCTGATAAACTAGAATAAGAATATCGAATCTCTAGTACATAAGAGTCAACTAAAAAGTATAATGACACTCAACCTCCAAAATAAAATGCATCTCTAAAAGAAAACTAAAATCATAAATGTTTCACAGTGGAGTACCAACTAGCTACCAACCAATGACAGTGACTATGCTGAATCCTTGTCAAATTGTAACTCTCCGAAACTCTGACTCGTTACCTAAAAAGAGGTGAAAATAATAGCGTTAGAGTACAAGCAAGAACATCTCCGCTCGTCCCCGGGGAAGGGCTACGCATATAGTGGATGCTCTACCTATAATATACATCATCTACCTATATCATTTACCATCTACTAAGAAGTTAAAATTTAGAAACTCACAACACAAGATGAGTAGGTCGAAGGAATAATCCAAACAAGGAAACCCTCATATATATATCATGTATCTCAAATTACGGATCGCTAAATATCAACTCTGAAACCTATAAATAAAATAATCACACAGGGAAAATATATTACCAACACCTCATCCAAATATACGTTGTATATGTCGTATCATAGCATCTCGCACTACCCTTGGGTAGATGGCATGAAAATGAAAATAGAAATCTATGAAAAACCTCGTCAAGAACACATCGTGCATGTCTAAACTTAATATCACACACTACCCTTGGGGCAGATGACATGGAAGCAAATACACAATCGTGTGTAATTCTCTTCAACTAAACTGGTGTGGAGTATAGGTGCTCATAATATCCTGTGGCGCATCATGATATCTTACGGCTTGCTACCCAACTCAAACACCCTATGGAGTATAGGCATATCAGACTAATCCGGAATTTAATACAAACAAAAGGAATGTGGAGTCTCGGTATTCACAGCATCCTGTGGTTCATCGCAATCTCATGCGGCTCACAACCAAACTCGGGCATCCATAAAGAGGTATGACGTGGAGCATAGGTACTCGCAGTATCCCGCGGTTCATCGCAAATCTTGTGCGGCTCACAACCTATCTCGGCCATCCATGCTAACGTTGACACTGACTATACAACTCGAGAATTGTTGCTCCTACATCGCGATAGCTCGACACATGGCCATACACTCCCAAGGATCCGTGCGTGCCCTAACCAAGTGTGTACAACACCATGGCCACACACGTGTATCGACGTGCGGTCCCATCCTTCGTGTTCATAGCCAAACATACGTGGAAGGTTAAAACTCACAATCTGCTTCAAATCACTTGACTAATAATTCTTATCAGTCGATTGGGCGGCGATGTGCACAACGTGCACAACAAAACAGTCTCAATAGGTCGACTGGTACCCTATATCTATCAACCAACTAGAGAGAAAACCTAGGGCTCTGTAAGCTGATCGGTCGATTGATCAATGTGGTCAGTTGACCGACCAGAATGCTAGGACAAAATTGTTAGGTTTCTATGGTTGATAATTTTCTCAAAAAGGAACTTATGAAACATCAACATGGGGTGTAAAAACATGTTTAAAACTCGTATTTAACCTAGAGGGGGTTTGGCCAAACAAATATTCATCATCAAAGCATGATTTTTGGGATCTAATCTCCCTAAACATCCCTTAAACAAGTTTTAGTTGATTAATTAGGGTTCTATTCATCAAAATCCTATCTTTTCTTCATTTAGTATTCGGATCTATAGATCTTATTCATCAAATTAAGGTTTTAAACCATTAGAAAAGAAAAACTAAGGGGATGGGTTTGGGAAGAGATGAACTTGTCTTCCAAGATCGCTTTGATCTCCCAAATGCGCGATGAAACATGATCCTCCTTCAAAAGTCCTCTAGAAAACGAAGTTGAGAAGTTAGGGTTTTGAAGGGGGTGACTGATCTTGCAAGACGTCGGAAAGAAAATTCGGTATCCAATACATACATATATATATATATATATATATAGTATATATATATATATATATATATATATATATATATATATATATATATATATATATATATATATATATATATATATATATAATATATAATATATATATATATTATTATATATATATATATATATATATATATATTATAATATATATGATATAATATTATATATATTATATTATATAATATATATTATATATAGACACGATCAAAAGACCCAAACTGACCCGACCGAGACCCAGTTCTAAGTCTATCGGGCGACCGTCTTCTGATCAGTCGACTGACTAGAAGATGGATTTCATACGACAGATCTCATATACATTAATACACATTAACACATATATGCATATATAGATATATAATCAATCTCAAATTGATTAAAATCAGATCCATTCATTCCAGAATGATCTCCAATCATAATAAAACTCAAAATTTTAGGGTTTTACATTCACCCCTTCTTAAAGAGAATTTCATCCCCGAAATTTAGCAAATAAACACAATATATGTATTATATGTGCAAAGTTTATACTTAACGTCTAGAATATGAATACGCCTACTAACAGAGTGTAGTCTAGAATATGAATACTCCTACTATTCTAGAAAACAATGGTGCATAACGGAGTGTAGTCTACTACGGTGTCATTGCAGCATACCAACTAACCACCCTGAGTGTAGTCCCCCGCGATCTCATTACCTTTTAGGTCTCAAAACCATAGCTCTGAATTGTATTCGGAAATCTATTGGTAATGGGGAATCTACTTCCCTCTGGTTTGATCCTTGGATTCATGAGGGCAGAATTATTGACTTAATTCATCATATTACTCCTCAGCTCACTGGCACTGAGCATTGGACAGTTTCTCACATTATTCAAAATTCTCAATGGAATATTACGCTTCCTTGTCTTATGCCTCTGGTGAGTAAAATAACTGATATAAAAATTTCAGAACAAAGGGATCAATGGGTGTGGCTCCCTGAAGTTAATGGTAAGTTCTCTTTTGCATCAGCTTGGAATCAAGTTAGGACTCCATACAATAGTTTCGATCTGTTCAATGTGGTCTGGTTCTCTTTAGCTAACCCAAAAATGGCATGTTGTTTGATTAAAAGTTTATACAATAGATTGGCTACCAGAGACAGGCTTTCAAAGTTTGGAATTACAACAGTGGAAGATTGTGTCCTTTGCTCTGGTGGAAAGGAATCTAGAAACCATCTATTCTTTCAATGCCCTTTTACAGCTTTTATTTGGAAATTATGTAAATTAAAATTGCAGATGGATCCGACTATTACTCAAGACCTTACAGATGAAGCTCTTCATATCCAACAAAAATTCAAGGTGAAGGATCGAACATACATTTTGGCAAGATTGGTATTAAGTGCTACTGTGTGGCATATCTGGCAAGAAAGAAATCGTAGGATCTTTCACAATCAACGGATGCATAAGGTTTTGGTGTTTAGAAGACTGTATGAGGATATAAATGTTCTGCTTCGAACCTGTAACTGGAAGGCGGGAAATGAAGAAGTTCTAGCTAATTGGAGTTTGGAGTCTGGAGTCTGAATAAAATGAGTTGAGTTAACAGTAACTCTTACTGTCTTGAGTTTTTCTTGGTGTAAAGGAAGTACTATTTTTCTTTTGTCTTGGTTTTAGGTAATACTAAAATTTTCTTTAGTTTCTTTAGTTGAGGGTGACGGCCAGGGTCCTCTCCCCTCTCTATAGATCCTAAAGTTTGTTTCAGTGTTATCTTACCAAATTTTGTAAATATGTACTGAAATTATGATATTAATGAAATTACTTATCTTTCAAAAAAAATATATATATATATGTTTATATTTATTTTCTTTTTCTTTATTTCTCTCCTCCTCTTCATTTTCACGCCGCCCTCACCCTCTCGCTCTCTTCCTTCGTTCTCTCCCTCTCTCAAAACCCACCGTCACCACTAAACCTCCAACACCGCCTCCCCTCTTCCTACATGGCTCGACGGAGGGTCAAACCACAACGAGTTCACACCAAATTTGGTGTGTTGGGGTTTTAGAATATGTAGATCAAGTTTAACGGAGCGGATCATCCACAATATAGCTCAATCAAGTAATCATCAATGGATAAGAAACTTAGTGGACGTCCACTTAAGTTGACAGAAGTTTTGCTCTATATATATATATATATCACTATCTATTATGACTAGATCGAAATATATGTTACGCACCTCCGAATGTTCATGCGTACTCAAAACAACTACGTGCACCCTCTCATGGTCACGTACATAGATCTACATGCAACTCGTACTTCATGGTTGCAATCAAACAAACATGATACACACAAACTTTCAAGTCAGCAATACATCAATCAATCGAATTATGCCACCGGTCGATCGGTCGGCATCATGCACAATGTGCACATGCACACACAGCAGGGATCGGTCGACCAACTCCTTTGCTTCGGTCGACCAACCCGAGCAGAAAAGAAAACCAACCCGAGCAGAAAAGAAAGTGAATTATAGGTCCAGATTTTGATTTATGAATCATCAAATTGATATTTTTACATGAAAACATGTATAATTAAATTTGTTTAATGTGATTAGGGTTCAATTAACTACATGAAACTCAAATAATATATTTAAGTGGATTGTATTAACCCTAACATAGTCATGTTCGTAAGAATCGTCATGAAAACTATAAATCTTGATAAAATCTCATGTTAAAAATTTATTTTTGGTCTTAAATCAAAATCAGAGGATTCCTTTATAACTTTTTAAATTTAAAAGATCGAATATTTGTATCATATAATTTAGGGTTCTTATACTTAAACTAGGTTTTAAAGTCCAACAAATCCAAGTAAAACCAAATAAAAACCAAATAAAATAGGGGGATGAGTTTGAAGGAGATGAAACTCGCCTCAAAACGTGATGGACTCCCTAAAAGTGAAACAAACCTGATCCTCCTTCGTCTTAACATCGCGAATCTCGCCCTCCTCTTGGTTCGTGCTTCTCAAAGCTATCAAAATTCACTAAAAATAGGTTCTAGGGTTTTTAGAGGAGAGGGTGGCTATTTATTCACATGAACGATGAAGGAAAATAGGAGAAACATCGTATTTATACACTTATATACACAAATGAGTCGAGTTACACAAAACAGATCCAAAACCAACTCTCAGTCAGTGCACCCGTAAATCAACTAATGGCTTGCCATCAGTCAACTAATGATTTCCTATCAGTCTGTAGGCGGTAAAAATTACGTTTACAGATAAGCCTGAAATCCGCCTGCATATTTGAGTCGTCCACGCAACGTGAAAACTAGGCTCACCCGTGTGCTTGACTCGCCAGCATGAGCCAAGACCACGCAATCACCAAATTCGCCCACGTAGCTGGTGATCCACCAGGCGATCAGAAACTCGCCTGCACACTTGACTCGCCCGCACGAGTTAAGTTTACTCAAGAGCCAAACTCGCCTGCATGCCCAGACGATCAGCCAGGTGATCAACATTCTAACCACAGACTCGCCAGGGTACTTAGCGGTCGCAATATTACGTCAAGGGTGGGCCTTCCTATTTCCAACGAAGTGAAGGGAAGGAGCACAGTACTTCGAGCCCAATGTAAAACCCCGTATTTTTGTTAGAAGTATATGAGAATTATTAGTGATAGATAATTCTATTGTGGTAAATGACTTGAGGTCATAGATATACTTGATAACAAGTTATCAGATATGCATGAGTGTATTTTGATAGAGTTTTATGCATTGGTTTTGGCAAATTAGAAAAACATGCACGAATCTGGAAAACGTCGACTTAGTCGACTCATGAGTCGACCTATGAGTCGACTTACGGGCAGATTTCTAGATTTTTCAGTTGCGGGTTTGGGTGAGTTTTCTTTCGGGTTTTAACCGTATTATATATATTTTCTTTTACCCAAAACCAACCCTAAACCCATCAGAATCCCAGAAAAACCCTAGCCCCTCTCTCCCCCTCAAACCCTATTTCGTTTTTGGTGATTTTTGGGGGATTTTTGGGGGATTTTCGGAGGATTTCAGCGGGTTTTGGCCAGGTGCAGCGAAGGGAATCATCCTCTTTCGGATTCAGGAGTTGTTCTAGCATACCAGAGGCGAGTAACATCTCGCCCAACCCTCACCCACTGTTTGTATAGTTTTCTTTGAGATTTATTTTGAATTCTTGAGCCTAAAACGTATTTTTGTGCATAAAGATAAATGCTTTATATTATGAGTTGCAAGATCTACATTTTTAGTTTAATAAAAACTCACCAACGTTTTTGTAATATAGATCCAGATCCGGAGTTAGTTTTAAACATGTGTTTCTTTGTGATTTCTTTGTTTTTAAACGTTTTTAAACATGGATAAATATGTTTAGTGTTTTAATGTAAGTTATTACATGCAAATCTTTCATTTCTGTTGATACACATGTGTTAGAATCGGAAATATTTTGTTGGACATGATGAAGAAGAACTTTATATTTAAATTTTTTAGATAAATCATCGTATGCAGAAAAACTAGGAATTTTCTGCTCAGTCGACTAATGAGTCAACTTATCAGTCGACTTATGAGTCGACTGATAAGTCGACCTATGAGTCGACTGACGGGAAAATTTATAGTTTTTTTGTGTTTTGTTCTGGTCGACCAATGAGTCGACCAATCCCATTCGACTCATGAGTGGACTGATGAGGAATTTTCCAGTTTCCTCGGTTTGGATCTGTTTGGGTTGTTTCAGTTTAACTGAAACTGATGAGGAATTTTCCAGTTTCCTCGGTTTGGATCTGTTTGGGTTGTTTCAGTTTAACTGAAACTGTTTATTCTTGTTTATTGTTGTTGCGTGCTTTAATATGAATGAGGAGTCTCCTCGAATAACAGGTATTAGAAATTATTGTTTAACCTGTATCTTTACATGTGAGATGACATACAGACACGAGTTTAGGTTTACACACCGAGACACGTGAGAAATTAGGGTATATGCATCTTTTCATATATTTCATCTAGTCCATAAGTTGGGCAATTATGATGTGTAGTCCATGTGTTGGACATTTATCACATTCAGTCCATGTGTTGGATAATTTTCATATGCAATCCATATGTTGGACATCCACTACATCTAGTTTTAGTCCATATGTTGGACATCAGTTTAGACCTTGAGATTGACACTAATACTTGCATAGGCTGGACATGACACTTATGTGAGTTATGACATGACACCGGATTTAAGTTCTGAGATGGGTTTGTTTTCTTTTATTATTGTTCCTGTATTAGATTTCGGGTTTGGTATTTAGGGATTTACAATTTAAGATACAATGTATATACATGAGGGTTTCCTTGTTTGGATTATTTCGCTCGACGTACCTATGCTCGTGTTGTAATTTTCGAAGTACTAAAACCCTCTTATCATTAGGGATCTATAATTTGAGCTACAAGGTATATACATGAGGTTTTCCTTGTTTGGATAATTTCGCTTGACGTACTTAAGCTCATGTTGTAAGTTCCTAAATAGGATCGGTGATTATATATATATATGTATTAACTGTATTTTCTGTATACAACGAGCCCTTTCCCTTGGGGTTGATTGTGATGTTGCTCGCTAGTGCTTTGACGCTCGTTGTCCCTCCCCCTTTCAGGCAACGAGCCAGGAGCCCGGAGAGTCGCAGGAATATATTGTATTTTCTTTATACAACGAGCCTTTTCCCTTAGGGTTGGTTGTGATGTCGCTCGCTAGCGCTTTGACGCTCGTTGTCCCTTACCCTTTCAGGTAACGAGCCAGGAGCCCGGAGAGTCGCAGGTTGATGGCGATGCACTTTAGCTTCAGCTATCTGTTTTAGTTTTATTTTTCTTTTGAGCTCCACTGTAGACTTCTGTTTAGACATTTGAGGATTTTATTTCTAGAAGTTATAAAGGCTGTGTGCCTTATTTCCTCTTATTCAGACATTTTGTATTTGAGATTTGTTGAGAACTCTAGTTCATTTATTTTAGACATTGACTTGTACTTCAGTATGTTAGCTGATGAAATAGTAATTTGATCTCTATTATTTCATCAGTTGATTCTTGTATTATCTTTTACTAGTTTTTGTACCTACACCTATTATTGATTCTACTAGAGAGATAGTAATTATGATGGTAAAATATGTTACTGCACGGTGTGGTGCATGGTAGGATTGGCATTCTTAGTTTTACCTTGGACTTCAGTCTTGTGTGAACCCAGGGACTTCACAGTTGGTATCAGAGCTCTAGTTCCAATATCCTTAGGATCATCCTGTGTCGAGTCGTGGAGCTAGGATAGAGTTTCTTAGGATTCATGTATAGAGTCCGTAAGAATTCCCTAGTATCCTTGGACTTCAGTCTTGTGTGAACCCAGGGACGTCACAGTTGGTATCAGAGCTCTAGTTCCAGTATCCTTAGGATCATCATGTGTCGAGTCGTAGAGCTAGGATAGAGTTTCTTAGGATTCATGTATAGAGTCCGTAAGAATTCCCTAGTATGAGTGAGGACGATATATGCGTATATCTCAAAATTTGAGGATATTTTTTTATGACAACTATTTTTATGTAAATTTAAAGTATTTGTGTGAATACTAAATTGTTGTGAAAATTATATTATGATATGCTATGTATGTGTATATGTCTATTTTGACTCATAAACTCTTATTTTCTTATGATCACAGAGATGGAAAGATGTGGTAGACCTCGTACTCGGAGAGCTGGACAGACAGAGTCTTAGCAGGCTCCACCTGAGCCACAGCAAGCTCAACCCGAGCCACAACAGTCACCACCTAAGCCGCAGCAGGCTCCCCAGTACCTGATAGATCTTATGGCTTCCATCGTAGCTAGGATGGTAACAATGAAGGAGCTTGTGGCGAATCATATCGCACCACCAACGCCACCACCACCACCAGCAGATCAGCCATAGGGGATACTAGCCGTTCCTATTAGCGAGAGAACCCCACAGACCGCACCAGCAGCTATTCCACCAGCAGTTCTGGATAGAGTCGCAGAGCAGGAGGCTTGGCTCCGTATGGTAGAGAGGTACCAGAAGATGAGGGCACCAGAGTTTTAGGGGTCATCAGACCCTCTTGTAGCCTATAAGTAGAAGGAGGATGTGAGTAACACCCTCGACATACTTAATGTGGATTTGGTCCAGAAGCAGAGATTGGCATCCTATAGTCTGAAGGGAGACGCCGGGAGATGGTATCGACTCCAGTTCACTCCAGTACACCGGATGACCCTCACATGGGAGGACTTCGTCTACTTCTTTAACGGGCAGTATATTTCTTCTACAGCACAGACTGGGAAGGATCTTGAGTTGTTCCGGTTGACTCAGGGGGACATGTTAGTGGCAGACTTTGAGAGCAGATTTATGGAGTTGCTGCACTTCACGTGATGTGGCAGACAGGAGAGCGACAGGCTCAGATGTTCCTAGCAGGGCTCCACCCTAATCTTCGTCGATACCTCGTCTCGAGGAAGTTCTATTCAGTTCGAGAGGTAGCAGAGGCCGCCACCTCACAGGAGATTGAGACTGCCATGTTCCAGAAAGATAAGGAAGGAAAGACTAAGGCAGGACAGATCGGGGACAAGGGTAAGAACAAGAGATCTTTTTTAGGACCTCAACAGCAGCATCAGGGCCCTCATAAGAAGGGACCCCAGCAGGATCAGAGAGCGCATCAGCAGCACAAGTTTCAGAGAGTTTGCTATAACTGTCGCAAGGTCGGACATAAGGCATCAGAGTGTCGCAGTGCACCAGTAGGAGCTCAGCAGGGCAATGGCCCGAACCAGCAGCAGTAGAGAGTTCAGGGCAGAGGTTAGGGTCAGCACATGAGGGTAGAGGCACCGCCAGCAGCTCAGAAGACTGAGGGACAGATTCATATAGTTCAGGAGGTTCCTCAGGGGTTGATAGTTCTGTACTCTCCAGCACTAGCAGCAGAGCAAACGTCAGCTACAGGCAGAGTATATGTGATAGTACCGTGTTATCATGAAGCTAGCAGAGCAGTGGTAGAGGGTACGTTCCTTGTGAATTCTTTTCCCGCCCGTATTCTCTTCGATTCGGAAGCTTCGCATTCCTTCATTTCGTATGATTTTATGTCTAGACTCCAGCTCATAGCTCAGCCATTAGACACTCGTATGATTTTATGTCTAGACTCCAGCTCATAGCTCAGCCATTAGACACCCCTTTATCAGTTTCCACCCCTTTAGGTGAGATATCGCTTCTGGAGAGCGTCCCTTTATCAGTTTCCACCCCTTTAGGTGAGATATCGCTTCTGGAGAGCGTTTGTAGGAGGTGTACTATTAGTTTAGATGAGTCGAAGTTCGTTGTCGATTTGATAGTGTTGCATATGTCTGAGTTCGATGTTATCATTGGTATGGATTGGTTGTCTTCCTACCATGTTAGTATTAACTGCTTTGCAAAGACAGTCAATTTACGGGTGTCCGATGGGTCCGAGATGATTATGGCAACTGTTCAGTGCAACCGTTTTCCAGAGTCATTTCTAGCGTACATCGAGGAGGTGATGCGACAGAATCAGGGTGTTAATTTATTAGACACTAGAGTTATCTCAGAGTATCAGGATGTCTTTCAGGACATACCTGGACTACCTCCTGTGAGAGAGGTTGAGTTCTGTATTGAGTTACAGCCAGGCACATCCCCGATATCCCGCACACCCTATCACATGGCACCAGCTGAGATGAGGGAGCTTCAGACCTAGTTGGACAAGTTATTAGCTCAGGGTTTTATTCGTCGGAGTCATTCTCTGTAGGGCGCACCAGTCCTCTTCGTGAGGAAGAAGGACGGTAGTATGAGATTGTGTATTGATTATAGAGAGTTGAATAAGGTCACTATCCGGAATAGGTACCCATTACCTAGGATTGATGACTTGTTCGACCAGTTGCAGGGAGCATAGTATTTCTTGAAGATTGATCTTCGTTCTGGTTATCATCAATTACGGGTTCGGGAGATGAATATTCCTAAGACCGCTTTTCATACTCGATATAGATCATTCGAGTTCATGGTCATGCCATTTGGGTTGACCAATGCACCCGTTGTATTCATGGATTTGATGAACATGGTTTTCCGTCCCTTCTTGGATCAGTTCGTGATTGTTTTTATCGACGACATCCTCAATTATTCGAGATCGGAGGCAGAACACGAGCAGCACCTACGGTTAGCTTTGAGGACTCTGTAGGAGCATCAGTTATATGCAAAGTCCAGCAAGTATAAATTTTGGCTTTTAGAAGTTAGATTTATTGGCCACGTCATTAGTAGAGAGGGCATAGCAGTGGATCCGGCTAAGGTTACAGCAGTTCTTGATTGGGAACCGCCAAGGACGGTGACAGAGAATCGTAGCTTTTTGGACTTAGCCGGCTATTACAGGAAGTTCATCCAGGACTTCTCGAAGATTTCGACGCCACTTACACGCCTTACGAAGAAGGGTGTACAATTCATTTGGAGTGTGGAGTGCTAGAAGGTCTTTGATATCTTGAAGACTAAGTTGACTTTAGCGCTAGTTTTGACTCTTCCGAGCAGCGACAGGACATTTGTGGTCTACACAGATGCATCATTGGCAGGTTTAGGAGGCATCTTGATGCAGACTCAGAGGGTAGTAACATATATCTCATGGCAGTTAAGGGTACATAAGTAGAACTATCCCACTCATGATTTGGAGTTAGCAGTAGTGGTATTTGCACTGAAGTCTTGGAGACACTACTTGTATGGAGTGTAGTTTGAACTGTTCACAGACCATCAGAGTCTGAAGTATCTTTTCTCTCAGAAGGAACTCAACCAGAGACAGAGTAGGTGGATTGAGTTTATCAAGGATTACGAGTTCGCGATCCAGTATCATCCGGGAAAGGCGATCGTCGTAGCAGATGCTTTAAGACGGAAGCGTCGACATCGGGTTTCGGCTTTGAGGTGTTCATTGTATAGAGATCTTCTTACTCTTAGCCAGTTTGATTTCAGACCCGAGATTGGTGGAACCAGTGCATTTTTGGGAGCTGTGTCAGTGCAGCCATCTTGGAGTGTCAGAGTTGCCAGAGCTCAGCTGGAAGACTCTTGGATTCAAATCCAAAAGGAGGAGATTTCCAAAGAACCTAAAGCTGATTGGACCATTGGAGGTAGATTGGTTATGC
Organism: Asparagus officinalis; assembly: GCF_001876935.1. Taxonomy (NCBI): domain Eukaryota; kingdom Viridiplantae; phylum Streptophyta; class Magnoliopsida; order Asparagales; family Asparagaceae; genus Asparagus; species Asparagus officinalis. The sequence goes on from NC_033795.1 coordinate 35,730,132, forward strand.
CATCCAGTACCGAGCTGAAGAGGGAGATATTTGATGAAGCTCATCGTACTCGGTATACAGTGCATCCAGGAACTACCAATATATACAAGGACTTGAAGAGACACTTCTGGTGGAGTGGTATGCGTAGAGAGATTACAGAGTATGTGGCTAGAGACACTTCTGGTGGAGTGGTATGCGTAGAGAGATTACAGAGTATGTGGCTAAGTATTTTACCTGTCAGCAGGTGAAGGGGAGTGGTATGCGTAGAGAGATTACAGAGTATGTGGCTAAGTATTTTACCTGTCAGCAGGTGAAGGTAGGGCATTAGAGACCAGCAGGAACACTTCAGCCTTTACCCATCCTAGAGTGGAAATGGGCGGATATTTCTATGGACTTCATTGTAGAGTTGCCGAAGTCGAAGAAGGGGAATGATTCAATTTGGGTGATTGTGGATCGGTTGACGAAGTCAGCGCATTTTTATTCCAGTGAAGACTATATATACAGCTAAGGCGTATGCGAGGATATTTATTCGGGAGATAGTCCGACTTCATGGTGTTCCTGATACGATTGTGTCGGATCGTGGTTCAGTGTTCACTTTGTATTTTTGGAGGAGTTTCCAGGATTCGTTCGGCAGCAGATTATCTTACAGCAGTGTATTCTACCAACAGACAGATGGTCAGATAGAGAGGGTGAATTAGGTGTTGGAAGACATGTTGCAGGCTTGTGTCATAGACTTTCAAGGTAGTTGGGAGGAGCATATTCTACTGATAGAGTTTGCTTATAACAATAGTTATCAAGCGACGATCGATATTGCCCCATATGAGGCATTGTACGGGAGATCTTGTAGATCACCGATATGCTGGGCAGAGCCGGATGATAGCTTAATGCTTGGGCCAGATGTTGTGAGGCAGACTACTGAGAAGGTAGCATTAATTAGAGAGAGGATTTTAGCCGCGCAGAGTCCGCAAAAGAGCTATGCAGATAAGAGATGAAGACCCTTGGAGTTTCAGGTTGGAGATTCGGTTATGTTGAAGGTATCGCCTATGAAAGGTGTTCAGCGATTCGGGAGACGGGGAAAGCTTGCACCGAGGTATATTGTACCCATTCAAATTTTGAAGCGCATTGGAGCTGTGTCATACAAACTAGATCTTCCAGCATCGATATCTAGTATACACAATGTATTTCATGTTTCTATGCTCAAGAAGCACTTGCATCATGAGGAGCAACAGAGAGTGTTGGATGCACCAGAGATTGAGCTTCAGGAGGATTTGACTACTATTGATATTTCGGTTTGTATACTTGTCAGAGAGGACAAGAGGCTTAGAAACAAGGTAATTCCTTTGGTGAAAGTTCAATGGAACCGAAGAGGTGTTGAGGAGATTTCTTGGGAGCGAGAAGAGGACATGCGTTGCGCCTATCCACACATGTTTGAGCAGGTAAATTAAATCTTTTTGTATGGCTTATATATGACTTATAGATTCAATTATGACGATGTTTATACTTAACAGTAAAATGAGGGTATTACCACTTATCTCCTAAGTACTCGGAACATATGGTATATATATGAGGGGTTCCTTGTTTGGATTTTTCACTCGATGTACTTGTTCCATTTAGTTAGGGGTTAAGTGGGGGTATTTACATTTTAGATGGTTAAGTGTGAACATCGAAGATGATTTTGTTGGCCTTCTTGTTTTGATGATGTTTAACAAATAATTTATAACTAATGGCGTTTGTCTAGTGTTTGTGTTTTCGTATTTATTCTAGGCAAACAACGAGTTGGAGGATGGATGGAATCGAGCCTTAACGATCATATCAAATGGAGGTTGGCGGAATTGTGGAGTGAAGCAACGTCAATTCAAGTTAAAGATCCAATTACAAGCTTCTTCCGCAAAGTTTACCAAGTCATGCTCATTGAAGACCTTCATCAAGCTTGGGTATATTTAGTATAGGTTTATATTATGTGTGTTAATTCTATAAGCTCAAACATACACACACATATATATTTGTGATTTTCGTAACTATAAGTGTTTTTATGCAAAATAAGTTTTGGACTATATTTACATCATAAACAACTTTTATTATGTCCATATAAATATTCCATAAGTTTTCAAAACTTGTTTTGAGTCAAAAATAACAATCACATGTTTTTCATATATACGTCTTTTAGTGCTTTTGCAGAATACAGTGTTTTTCACAAATTATAAATGCAAATTGAGAAATTCTTTTTCTAACATGTTTGTTTTCATGTTTACAAACATTTCTCAAAGTTTCATCAAGTTTGGAATTGATTTGTTATGTTTAATGGAATTTACAAAATCATAATTTTCATTCGTGCATGTTCGTGCATGTTTTACAAAATAGATGAGTTTTCATAAATGAAAAATGATATTCAAGAAATTCTTTCTTTGACATGTTTATCTACATGTTTAGAAACGTCCCTCAAAATTTTACTATTTTTGAAGTTGATTTACTGTGCCTAATTGATTTTACAAAATCGTGTATCACAGCAGATTTTCAGAAACTGTATTTTTGTGTTCAAACATTTATGTCTCTCAACTGGGAAAAGATTTTTCAGACATTCTTTCTCTGACATGTTATTCTACATGTCTAGAACACTCCCACAAAATTTCATAATTTTTGGACTTCATTTACTATTTTAAATTGATTTTACAAGACAGATGCGCACTGCTACAGTACCGCCGGTCGACCGAAATTTTCGCCGGTCGACCGACGGACTCTCTGGACGTCTCCTGCGATTCTGACCTTGTTTCCGGTCGACCGCGATTTTCATCGGTCGACCGCTGGAGTCCCAACGGCTCTTTTTAGAGCCGTTGCAGGTGGTTTTTTGGTCATTTTGTTTGGGGTTTTTGGCTGAGGTTTTGGAGGCTATAAAAACTCTCTTTGATCTCGGTTTTCAAATAGAAAAGAAGTTTTTAACAAGGGTTTTAAAAAAGGTTTAAGCTTGTTTTAAGCTTGTTTAAGTTTGGTTTAAGTTTGTTTTGGGTTTGCTGTTAAGACACTATGGATGTTGATTCCCGTCTAGCTCCTACAACGAAAGCTACAATCAAATAGTTTTCGGGTCGGTGAACGAAAGTTGCAAATGGAGGGCCGTTCACATAGATCGAGAAGAGTTACAATTTAATGACACTTCTGACGATTGATGAAAAAACTCTATTCAGCAGTCTTCACAATCTACAGTGAAAGTTACAATCTGACGACTTTCACACTCCACAACAGCTAAAGCTAGGATTATTGAACAACGGTCCTTGCAACGCTCTACAGAAGAAGTTACAAGTCAAATGGCTCCTTCTGAAACGCGGGTGTCATCCCCGCGTCATAACTTTGGAAATGAAGGCGACCCTCGCGTCGTCAATGCACAAGCCAAACGTGAGCGACCCTCGCGTTCAATGGTGTCCAACCAACAGCGACCCCCGCGTCGCCAAGCCACAAACCAAACGTGAGCGACCCTCGCGTTCAATGGTGTTCAACCAACAGCGACCCTCGCGTAGTTCTAAAACAAACTCGACAGAGTTAAAGGATCGGATTTTTGATAATCAGATCAAGGGTTGGATTCTTTATCATCAAAACCACTCAGGTTTGGAGATTCGGCAACAACAGCAACGAAATCCTTGGAGATAGGATTTTTGAACCAACCTCAGAAAATCAAATCTGAGAGAATCCTTCAACAACAGAAAAACAGCTTGATTATTAACCGAATTTTCGGTTCCAACAACTCTATTCACAGAGTTCAAACTCGTTCAGAGTTCTTAAACTCATTCAGAGTTATTCATAAAACTTTCCACGAAAGTTCATCGTTCCCACGAGATAAAGACGGTCGGATCGTCAACGGAGAGCAAGTTCGACGCAATCAATCGAAGGAAGCACTCCATTGCTGTCAAGAAGAACCCAGTTTTAAACAAAGGGGAAAATCAAATTCGTTTTCCTCTCTTTTGTAATCAAGTTGTAACCGAGATCAAAGGAATCAAAGTCACATTTTCTTTATTCTCTTCTTTACAATTTTTCCAACAAACAAAAGATGGCGACTCCGCTGGGGACTAGCTTTTCCGACGATGAAGTGGTGGCTCAGTCCGACGTCCACCTCTTGGGAACGACTGTAGAAACTCTCGTCGTAGAGTTTGATCAGGCGAAATACGAGGAAGCCCTATCCTCTGGATCGCTTAGCCCCAAGGCTAAGCATGGTGTCCGCAAGATCTCCAAGGAGATCAATTCTGTTGTTGAAGAGCCGAAGAAAGCCCTCTCCTTCGGCCAGGAACTCAAACTGGCTCTGATGGCGGAAGATCCCACCTCCGCGTTAGCAAGACGTGCTTCAGGCCACAAACGGCCTCTGGAGGAGACGAGTCCTATAAACGCCAATGACGTTGCTGCAAAGGCTTTGAAACAAGCCAAGAAGAACGTCGCTCGTCGACGGAGTAGATCCATCCGACGAGCACACTTACGAGAAAGCCGATTGTTGGCCCAACGCGAAGATCGCGTTTCTAAAGATCCAACCGAACCTGGCGTCCCCAAAGAAGAACGCTCACTGTGTGGCAATGAGCCCAACTATCAGCCTAGCCTGATACAGCTCAAACGCGACCCTGAGTGGCGCGTTGTTCACTCAAAACGCAGCCCTCAGAATGGAGCTGCCAAAACCAAACGCGACCCTCATAGGCGCGTTCCAATTGAACATGACTCTCAGGAGTCTGTTTCACAAATTAAACGCGACCCTCAGGTGCGCGTTCAAACGAAGCATGACTCTCAGGAGTCTGTTGCACCAACCAAACGCGACCCTCAGGTGCGAACGAAGCATGACTCTCAGGAGTCTGTTTCACCAACCAAACGCGACCCTCAGGGGCGCGTTCAACCAAAACTTGACCCTCAGAGGTCAGGTTCATCATTTAAACGCAGGCCTCGGCCTGGTGTTTACAACTCTCAACGCGACCCTCGCGTTATTTCTCAGGAACGCGATCTTCAAGAGGTCCGTCAGGTTCAGAAAAGTCAGCGTGGCTTTAAAATTCACGTTCGACAAGAACCAATCTCACCTACCCAAGGGCAGGGGGTTCCAACTCCACCTCCAAGTTCGGGGAAAGTTTCCTCCCAAGTTCCTGATCTGTGGGAACTGTTGTCGAGAGGAAAATCAGCAGCACAAACAGCTCACCCATGTCAATGTGAGAGGCTTATCT
>NC_033795.1:35736290-35737266 GCF_001876935.1 Asparagus officinalis
CATACAGTGTGTGTGTGTGTGTGTGTGTGTGTGTGTACTAACTCGTATTTTCTTATATACTCCTAACCCCCTCCCCCTGGGGGCGGTGGAGATGATCTCGCTAGCGCTTTGACGCTTGTTGTTTCTCCTCTATTCATGCAGCAAATCAGGCGCATGGAGAGTAATAGGTTGATGGAGTTTCGGATTAGCTCCTATCATTATTTATTTTTAGTAGTTATTTAGAGCTCCAAAGTAGTTATGATTTACTTTCGGACATTTAGAGTTGTATTGTCATTTTGTAAATGTTAAATGCCTTAGTACTACTTCATTTGATTCTATGTATTGATATACACATTGGTTTTAGTTTGTTAGTTGTATTTTACTTTATCCAGTTGGAACTTGATTTTGATTATTTGGATATCTCTTTCTCTATATCATATTCATTGTACTGTCATCTTTACCCTATCTGCTTTGTACCTACACTTGTTTATTATTGATTCCACTAGAGAGATATTACTTTGATGGTGAAAAGTGTTATTGTACTGTGTGGATGCATGGCAGGTTTGACATCCTTGTGTTCACATTGGACTGCAGCCTTGTGTGGAACCAGGGTCGTCACAATTTAGTTTGAAATATGTTTAATATTTAAATAAGTAAAGAGAAGAGAAGAAAGAAAATCAACAGAGTGAGATCCCAATCCACTAATTTTAACTTGGACTTTCTCTACAAAATTTCTCACCAAAAGCTATAAGGTTAGAATAAAGTGTGGATTTTGAAATCCTAGATAACAACACCATCAATTCAAATCTAAATCCTAGTCCTAAACCAATAACACATTCAATTCAAATCCAAATCTAAATCCTAGTCCCAAACCAATAACACCTCAAATTCAAATCCGAATTCTAGTCTTAAACCAATAACACCATAAATTTAAATTCAAATTCTAGTTCAAAATGAATAACACCCTAACCTAAATTAAAATACAAGAAAAAATCTG
>NC_033795.1:35737286-35773690 GCF_001876935.1 Asparagus officinalis
CCAACATAAAAAATTTATCCATGTTCGTATTAGTATCTAAATTGGCAAAAAATTACAAATATGGTTAAAAAAAGTATAATAATCGAATTGTATCTGACCCATTTGCACTGCTAGAAAGAGTCCATGCAGAAAATCATACACTGATAAAATGTTGCGTGTGTATCATCTTATAAATTTTAGATCAATGAAATTGGTGTGTAATATAAAAATTATTGTTAGTGGAACCATAGTATTGTATCTTCAAAACTAGAATATTGTATCATTATAATCACCAATATTACATCAAGACAACAACATTAACCATGTAATGTTATCGTAACAACACTTATTTTTATCATGATCTACTTACTCGTATTTATAATCTGACCCTGTATACGTTTTTCCCCTCAAAAAATGGGAAAAGGAATCCTAAAACGTGTAGCCTGTGGAAAAATGTGCAAGGACAAGGAGAACCCAATACATATTTCATTATTAATTTAAACATTAAACGGAATTAGTACAAATAATGGACATGTCACATGTATAACGAATACTAAATGATGTAAGCTCCTCCTTATTTTCTATAAGATTATTCATGCAGGAAGGGTATGATTTCTTCTTCCCAAAAAAGTGGAGAAGAATTGCCCTAGTATGTGATCGAGAAGGCGTGCCCTAATATCTTATTATGAAAGAGAATATTTCAGCTTTTATTAGTAGGGTGGACAAAAATTCCAAATGTCAAATTAATTAATTTCCTTTTTATGTTAATTAAGTAGTCAATTGTTATACCAGTTTACCAAGCAGACAAATTAGATTTGGTGCGTTGTGAATGCAACATGGTCCAACTTAAAAAGTTACTTATGTAATTAGGTCTTGAGTTTAGAATTTTAGGAATAAATTGATGCAGATAGGATACTACTTATATTAGGAAAAATAGGCATCAGTGCAAACAAACCTACTTCTACGCTTTAATTAACGAAGATTTAGCAGAAATTAGCCTGTAATTCACTATGTGTATCTCTTCGTCCGTTTTCAGTATTTTCCAATATCAAGTTGCTACAAAATGCTGAGAGAGAAATATAGGCCCAACAGTAAGCTGCCTAAAAAAGTATGTGTTTTTGTAGTCTTAGTCTCCAAATCATGTCTTTTTTCAGGCCCCTGAGAAATGAATTTACATAAGAATTCTCCCAACTCTTTTCAGTTACACAAAATAACTTTACTCGGGTGTTTTCTATTAAATCTATCTCGGACCAGAGTAACTATCCATTAAAATTTAATATTATCTGAGTAACCTTTTTCTCACTTCCCTCTCAGTAGGAGCAACAATATGGATTGCGCGCAGGAGGTAACAAATATATGGACAAATTTTGAAAACCATCCGATTTTTAAAACAATTCGTAAAATCGACCTCTTCTAAAAATAATTGTCAAAACCAACCTAGTTTCAGCCATCGGGCTGAAACTGGGTTGGTTTTGACGAAAAAAACTATGAAACTTCAGGGAATTTGAAGTCCCGTGAAGTTTAGCACCATCTAATGATGCTAAACTTCACGGGATTATAGGCTGTTAAACTTTACGGGACTTCAAGTCCCGTGAAGTTTCCTAAAAATAATTGTCAAAACCAACCCAGTTTCAACCCGACGACTGAAACTAGGTCAGTTTTGACAATTATTTTTAGAAGCGATCGTTTTTTGCGATTTTTTTTATATCGGATAGTTTGTAAAATTTCTCCCAAATATATTTATGTTATGATATTTATGTTATGAGATGGTGTTAAGTAGCCTTGATTTATAATGGTGTTTGGTAACTCCTCAAAATAGGGTCAAGGTTAGGTCTGGTACTATTTTGAGCATATTTATATTTGGGTAGAACTGAGCCAACAAAAGCCCAGTTCTACCAAAGCCAACTTTAGCCCTTAAAACCAGTTTGGTTGAAAACAATGTCAGGGCCAGTCCTGACCCCATTCTAGGGTGTTTACCAAACATCGTGGACCTATTTCAAATTAACATGCTTTAGGGATCAATGCAAGAAAAATCCACGCTTTGGGAGCTTTAGTTAACTTAGCTTCCTCCATTAACTTAATAAGGAAACAAAATTTAAAATGTTAAATGCGTTAATACCCAAGAGATCACTACCAAAGGTGTAATGAGTGGATAATATGATTAAAAATAGTTAATCTCTTAACTATGGGGTCCTAAGTTGTGTTCATTATATTTTCTGATGAAGATGGTCTAGAACTTTTTATTTTCTTTTATCATTTAATCTTTATTTGAATATATATAAAAATTTTAAAATAGTCTCTCTCTCTCTCTTTCTCTCTCTGTCTCTATAGTCTAAGGACAATCACGTACGACAACTGCCCTTGGACCCAAATTGGGATCCTCTCCTAATAAATAGTGTTCCTAATATCTCCTAATAAGAAGATCTTAGCCTTTGATTTATCAAGCAAATGCCAAGATCTCATCCTTATCCTCCCCCTACTTTTGCTCATGAGGAAATTTTAGCCTTTGATTGATAAATCAAAGGTCAAGATTCCATTAGGAGATATTAGGAAGCTCCTTATTAGGAGAGGATCCGGATCCCTTGGACGCTCGCTAAATTAGAAGTAGGTACACTTGGGTTTGGGTCACGTATTAATTTCCTACTAGCTAGGGCGGGTGATATCGACGGTCGACGAACGCGACTGCTGCCAGAAGTCCTCCTCTCTCTGACATTATGCATTAGATAGAAGTGAACTATATCTATAATTTGAAATCTATTGTTTTCAATGATATGCATTATTAGAGTGCTAAAACGGATGATTGTCATAACGGACGGCCACACTGAATTAGTGAACTAGCTCGATGCGGCGAAAGCACTATGATCACCTGGAATTATTGCATGAAGCCCAAATTATTACTCAGTTGATAATTTGTTTAGAGTGCTTGTGTTCGATATACAGATGCTCTAGTTATAAATCTAGATGCCATCCTCATAACTAAAAAATCACGCATAGAAAACACGTGTGATTAATGGTCAAGCCAAGTCATTCTCACACAAAAAAGCTCTACTGAATCCATTGGTTACACATTTTACCCAATTATTCATATTTTACGTACCCCTGCATGTCCCTCGGAACAACGTGTATATACAGGAACCCTTAACAAGTCAATTTAAGATCACTTCAAATGACCAAGTCATGATTTTTCATGTTGGATTTAATCTAATAAATCTATTTGTGGGCACATATGATTAATCAATGTGTATTGCTATCTTTCAGAATAACCAACTAAAATGATCAATTAAGTTGGGTTAATGGGTATTTAAATATAATCATGGGGTTATATGTGCAGATACCAGGTTGTAATTGTGATTTATTGAGGGGCTAAATTATAAAAGTACAACATCTATAAATAAGGGGTTATGGTCCCTAACTTAGGGTTACACTCTCTAATTCTCTTCACCCCCATCTAGAGAGAGAAATTCGGATTTAGAGAAACCCTAAGGTTAGAAGATCATTGAAACCCAAATCAAGATTTCTTCTATGGATTCAGGTATAAGCTTCCGCTCATTTATGATTATTGTTAATCTCTTTGAATTAATCATGGCTATATGGTTTTAGATCTTAAGTTTTGGTTTAGATCTAACAAGTGGTATCAGAGCCACCTTGATTAATTCTTAGGGATGTAAGTTTTATTGGGTTTTTTGATCTTAAATCTCTGGTTAAAGATTAAGTTTTTTGTTCGGATGAACAGTAAATTTTTTGTTCGGATGAACAGTAACGAAAATTTTTTCGGATGAACAGTAGCGAAATTTTTTTTCCGGGTGAACAGTAACTGAAAAATCGCCGGTGAACAGTAATTTTTTGGAATTTTCGGCGGTTTTTTCTTGGATCTGGATCAAGAAATTTTTTTTTCGATTCTAGATCTGTTTTTTGATTTAATGGCGGCGGTTTTAGTTTGAAACCTAAGGGTTCGTGCGTGAAAACGTGGCGAACATTAAGGAGGTGGTTACCTCAAATTTTGGCGAAGCTGAAAGCTTCAAACGAACCTCGCGTTCGTTCAATTTTAACTGAACTTCACGTTCAAACGAACCTCGCGTTCGTTCAATTTTAACCGAACTTCGCGTTCAAACGAACTTCGCGTTCAAACGAACTTCGCGTTCGTTATCAAGTGAGCCTCTCGCTCAACGAACTTCGCGTTCGTTCTAAGGTGAGCCTCGCGCTCAATTCAGGTGAGCGTTAAGCTCAATTTAAACGAACTTCGCGTTCGTTCTCATGTGAGCCTCGCGCTCAACTCAGGTGAGCGTCAAGCTCAATTTTAACGAACCTCGCGTTCGTGCTTCAGACGAACCTCGCGTTCGTGCTTTAGACGAACCTCGCGTTCGTGCTTCAGTCGAACCTCGCGTTCGTACTTCAGTCGAACCCCGCGTTCATTTTTTTAAACGAACCTCGCGTTCGTTCTCAAGTTGAACCTCGCGTTCATTTTTCAAACGAACCTCGCGTTCGTTCTCAAACGAACCTCACGTTCGTGCTTAAGTGAGTCCCGTACTCAATACAGTCGAACCTCGCGTTCGAAGTCAAGCGAACTTCGTGTTCACTATGGTTAAGGCTCAGCTTTTCATGGGTCCACTTTGGTATACTTAATTTATTCAATTAAGTTATGGGCCCTAATTAAGCTGTGAGACCCCAATTAAGTTTTTGGAAATTCAGTTGATTTAAATTAAAAGTTTTTAATTTAAATCTAATTTGGTTTTTAATCAATTATTTAAATTCAAATATTATGACACTGAGGTATTAAGGTTGTCTCTCACTCTAATTGATTAATTGAAACAAGAAGTTGCCAAAGTAACCTCTCTTGTGTAGATTGTTCATGAGGAATGTGAGATGTTTATGTGTATGCTTTCGTGTAAATATTTAATCGGCCCAAAGGAAGGTTAATATTTATTCAGACTGTATACACATCTGCGATGATAAGCGTGTGACAATTATAAGGTTTACATGTGAATAATGAATCGATCCAAAGATAGTTTCATTATTTGACATGAGTTATTGTCAATGTTTGATCATTGCAACAAGGTATCACTTACAAGTTAATATTACTGTCCAAAGACTTGATATTAATGTTGTGCCGGTATCTTGGATGGGGATTGTCATTATTTGAATTTTATTGATTATGGTTATTGATGTGAGCATTTTTGTTTTATTTCAGCTAATGCATCTGCTGCAACAATTTCTGCTAACATCAACTCAATTCCCATGCTAAATGGGACAAACTTCAAGGTTTGGAAAGAGAACATATTAATTGTTCTTGGCTGCATGGATCTTGACTATGCATTAAGAACTGAACAACCCCAACCTCTCAATGCGGATAGCACTCCTGATGCAAAGAAGGAGCATGAGAAGTGGGAGCGTTCAAATCGCATGAGTCTTATGATCATTAAGCGCGGCGTTCCGGAAGCCTTCAGGGGCATAGAATCCGAAGGGATTACTAAGGCTAAAGATTTCCTTGCCGAAATTGAGAAGCGTTTTGCGAAAAACGATAAGGTAGAAACAAGCACGCTTTTAGCTCGCTTGATTTCAATGAAGTATAAGGGCAAAGGAAATATCAGGGAGTACATTATGGAAATGTCTCATATTGCTTCAAAGCTTAAGGCACTTAAACTCGATCTTTGTGACGAGTTATTAGTGCATCTGGTTTTGTTGTCTCTTCCTGCACAGTTTAACCAATTTAAGGTCAGTTATAACTGTCAAAAGGAGAAATGGACTCTAAATGAGCTCATTTCATACTGTGTGCAAGAAGAAGACAGGTTGAAGCAAGATAAGACAGAAAGTGCTCATTTGGCCTATGCCTCTAAGGATAAGGGCAAGAAAAGGAAGAATGATAAGGAAGCTGCTAAGGGTCCAGTTGAGAAGAAACAACATAAGGATAATCAGGGTTGTTTCTTCTGTAAGAAGCCTGGACATGTAAAGAAGGACTGTACAAAATATCACGCCTGGCGTGATAATAAGGGTACGTTCCTTGCTTTGGTCTGTTCTGAGGTTAATTTAGCTTCAGTACCTAGAAATACTTGGTGGTTAGACTCTGGTGCTACTACTCACATAAGTGTTTCTATGCAGGGTTGCCTGAGCTACCGAAAGCCAAGTGATGTTGAAAGACACATCTTTGTGGGCGACGGACAATCGGTAGATGTGGAAGCAATTGGGCACTTTAGGTTGTTGTTAGGAACTGGTTATTATTTGGATTTAAAAGATACTTTTGTAGTACCGTCTTTTAGACGGAATTTGATTTCAGTTTCTGTATTGGACAAATCAGGTTATTCTTGTTCATTTGGAAACAATCAATTCAGTTTATCTTTTAATTCAAATGTTGTGAGAACCGGTTATTTGAGTACTTATGACAACCTATATTTGCTTGATACAATTACTTCTTATAATGAAACTTTGCATGCGGAATCGCGTGGTACTAAGCGTAAATTAAATAAGGAAAATTCGGCGACATTATGGCATAAGCGCTTAGGTCATATCTCAAAAGGTAGAATTGAGCGTCTTGTGTCTGATGGCATTTTGGATTCCCTTGATTTTTCGGACTTCGACGTATGTGTTGAATGTATCAAGGGAAAACAGACCAAAGTAAAGAGATTAGGTGCCAACAGATCTTCGGATGTCTTAGAATTGATACATACGGATATTTGTGGGTCATTCCCTACGGAATCCTAGAATGGTCAATAATATTTTATATCATTCAAAGACAATTACTCACGTTATGGGTATCTATATCTTATTCATGAAAAATTTGAGTCCCTGGACATGTTCAAAGCCTATAAAGCTGAAGTTGAGAATCAACTCAACAGAAGAATTAAAACCGTTAGATCTGATCGTGGTGGTGAGTACTACGGTAGACATGATGGTTCAGGTGAACAACGTCCAGGACCATTTGCTAGATACCTAGAGGAATACGGTATCGTCCCACAGTACACCATGCCGGGTTCACCTAGCATGAATGGTGTAGCTGAAAGACGAAATAGGACTCTTAAGGATATGGTAAGAAGTATGATTGCTCATTCTTCTTTACCAGAGTCACTCTGGGGAGAACACTTAAGACAGCAGCTTACATTCTGAATAGAGTACCAAGTAAAGCAGTTGCTAAAACACCTTATGAGCTTTGGACTGGACGAAAGCCCAGTTTAAAGCATTTACATATTTAGGGATGTCCAGCTGAGGTAAGGCCTTATAGGCCAAATGAAAAGAAATTGGACTCCAAAACAGTTAGCAGCTACTTTATTGGGTACCCTGAACGCTCTAGGCGCTATAAGTTTTATGATCCCACTATAAGGAATATTTTTGAGACGGGAACAGCAACATTCTTTGAGGATGTTGAGTTTGGGGGGAGAAATAAGGTTAGAGACATTAGTTTTGAGGAGGAATTGGCTTCAGATCCAATCCATACAGTTACTTTTGACAATATTCAGGTTCCTATACCTGTTGTTGCTCATGGAATAGAGCTTCAACGATGATATCCAATGGAGGTTGGCAGAATGTCGGTGAAGCCTTGCTATTCAAAGTTCAAGATCCAAGTTAAAGCTTCATCCGAGAGATTACCTAGAAGAGCTTATTGAAGATCAAGATCTAGCTTGGGTAATTTAGTTTAGGGTTTATATTATGTGTGTTTAATACGCTAAGCCCAATATAATATACACACACATTTTATTGGTTTCTTCGTATATATATATAGTTATATATATATACACAAGTTTTGGTTTCTATGCATATATATAGTTGCGTGATAATAAGGGTACGTTCCTTGCTTTGGTCTGTTCTGAGGTTAATTTAGCTTCAGTACCTAGAAACACTTGGTGGTTAGACTCTGGTGCTACTACTCACATAAGTGTTTCTATGCAGGGTTGCCTGAGCTACCGAAAGCCAAGTGATGTTGAAAGACACATCTTTGTGGGCGACGGACAATCGGTAGATGTGGAAGCAATTGGGCACTTTAGGTTGTTGTTAGGAACTGGTTATTATTTGGATTTAAAAGATACTTTTGTAGTACCGTCTTTTAGACGGAATTTGGTTTCTGTTTCTGTATTGGACAAATCAGGTTATTCTTGTTCATTTGGAAACAGTCAATTCAGTTTATCTTTTAATTCAAATGTTGTGGGAACCGGTTACTTGAGTATTTATGACAACCTATATTTGCTTGATACAATTGCTTCTTACAATGAATCCTTGCATGTGGAATCACGTGGTACTAAGCGTAAATTAAATAAGGAAAATTCGGCGACATTATGGCATAAGCGCTTAGGTCATATCTCAAAAGGTAGAGTTGAGCGTCTTGTGTCTGATGGCATTTTGGATTCCCTTGATTTTTCGGACTTCGACGTATGTGTTGAATGTATCAAGGGAAAACAGACCAAAGTGAAGAGATTAGGTGCCAACAGATCTTCGGATGTCTTAGAATTGATACATACGGATATTTGTGGGCCATTCCCTACGGAATCCTGGAATGGTCAACAATATTTTATATCATTCATAGACGATTACTCACGTTATGGGCACCTATATCTTATTCATGAAAAATCTGAGTCTCTGGACATGTTCAAAGCCTATAAAGCTGAAGTTGAGAATCAACTCAACAGAAGAATTAAAACCGTCAGATCTGATCGTGGTGGTGAGTACTACGGTAGATATGATGGTTCAGGTGAACAACGTCCAGGACCATTTGCTAGATACCTAGAGGAATGCGGTATCGTCCCACAGTACACTATGCCGGGTTCACCTAGCATGAATGGTGTAGCTGAAAGACGAAACAGGACTCTTAAGGATATGGTAAGAAGTATGATTGCTCATTCTTCTTTACCAGAGTCACTCTGGGGAGAAGCACTTAAGACAGCAGCTTACATTCTGAATAGAGTACCAAGTAAAGCAGTTGCTAAAACACCTTATGAGCTTTGGACTGGTCGAAAGCCCAGTTTAAAGCATTTACATATTTGGGGATGTCCAGCTGAGGCAAGGCCTTATAGGCCAAATGAAAAGAAATTGGACTCCAAAACAGTTAGCAGCTACTTTATTGGGTACCCTGATCGCTCTAGGGGCTATAAGTTTTATGATCCCACTATAAGGAATATTTTTGAGACGGGAACAGCAACATTCTTTGAGGATGTTGAGTTTGGGGGGAGAAATAAGGTTAGAGACATTAGTTTTGAGGAGGAATTGGCTTCAGATCCAATCCATACAGTTACTTTTGACAATATTCAGGTTCCTATACCTGTTGTTGCTCAAGAAGTAAATCCGGAACCTCAAGATGATAATGTTGAACAACTCCCTGTTCCAGAAGAACAAACTCAACAACCTCAAGAACCAGTGCCATTAAGGAGATCCACGAGAGAAAGGAGAAATGCTATTCCGGATGATTATATTGTATTTCTCCAAGAACATGAGGAAAGTAGTGGAATGTTAGAAGATGATCCAATCAACTTCTCTCAGGCCATGAAAAGTTCTAACTCTCAACAGTGGATTGATGCCATGAATGAAGAGTATAAGTCTATGCAAGACAATAAGGTTTGGGAACTTGTCCCATTGCCAGAAGGTGCAAAACCAATTGGTTGTAAATGGATTTTTAAAACCAAGCGGGATGCAAACGGTAATGTGGAGAGGTATAAGGCGCGTCTTGTGGCTAAAGGCTATACTCAAAAGGAAGGCATTGATTATACAGAGACTTTCTCTCCGGTTTCATCGAAAGACTCTTTCAGAATAATCATGGCACTTGTTGCTCATTATGATCTTGAGTTACATCAGATGGATGTTAAGACTGCATTTCTCAATGGAGACATTGATGAGATGATTTATATGGTGCAACCAGAAAACTTTGTGTCAGGAGACCCAAAGAATATGGTTTGCAAATTAAGGAAATCCATCTATGGACTCAAGCAAGCTCCTCGTCAATGGTATCATAAGTTTCAACAAATAGTTATCTCGTTCGGTTTTGAGATGAACATTGTTGATGACTGTGTATATCACAAGTTCAGTGGGAGTAAGTATATTTTTCTGGTTCTGTATGTGGATGACATCTTGCTTGCCACTAATGATATAGGCATGTTGCACGAAACCAAGAGATTTCTATCAAAGAATTTTGAGATGAAAGATCTTGGGGACGCCTCTTTTATATTAGGGATCCAGATACATCGAGATCGCTCTCGGGGTATTCTTGGATTATCACAAAAGAGCTATATCGATAAGGTACTTAAAAGGTTTGGCATGCAAGATTGCAGACCAGGTGACACCCCTGTTGCTAAAGGAGACAAGTTTAGTCTCAATCAGTGCCCTAAAGGTAACCTTGAAATTCAGGAAATGCAGAAGATTCCTTATGCTTCGGCTGTAGGAAGTCTAATGTATGCTCAGGTATGTACGCGTCCGGATATTGCGTACATTGTTGGGATGTTAGGCAGATACTTAAGCAACCCTGGTATGGATCATTGGATAGCAGTCAAAAGGGTTATGAGGTATCTTCAGAAAACAAAAGATTACATGCTCACATACAGAAAATCAGAGAAATTAGAGGTCATTGGGTATTCGGACTCTGATTTTGCTGGATGCCAAGATAGCAGGAAGTCTACATCAGGCTACATTTATATGTTAGCAGGAGGAGCTATATCATGGAAAAGTGTCAAACAAACACTAGTAGCTTCCTCCACTATGGCAGCAGAATTTGTAGCTTGCTATGAGGCATCCAATCAGGGAATATGGCTGCGAAATTTTGTCACGGGACTGCGCATTTTGGAAAATGTTGAAAGACCACTAAGGTTATATTGTGACAATAAATCTGCAGTAATGTATTCCAATAACAACAGGAGCTCAACTAAGTCAAAACATATTGACATTAAGTTCCTGGTTATGAAAGAAAGGGTACAGAGTGGACAAATATCTATAGAGCACATTGGGACAAACTCCATGATAGCTGATCCTCTTACTAAGGGACTGCCACCTAAGGTCTTTCATGAGCATACTGCTCATATGAGTGTGGTATTATTTGAGGATATTATGTTTTAGTGGGAGTTTGTAATTGTGGTGCTTTATGTTTGGTTGTATTGTCTGATCAGAATAAAGTAATCAGTTAAGACACTCTGTTACATTATGTTTGGTTTTGACCTCACTAAGGAGGACCAGTTGAAAATAGACATGTACTGATCACATTGCATGTAATTTTCATGCTGCACATCCATGATTGATCTATGTCGTTTGATTGTATTGGTATATGTGACCATTGATGGGTCAAGTCACGATAAATGTGACGAATGCCGCTTTGATCCTATATTGATATAGTCAATGGACGAGATTGTTCGGAAATACCTTTTCAGTGATAGCAATTTTTGAGCTCATAAGGTTATACACAATTTAAGGAATCATATGGTGCCCAAGTGGGAGATTGTTGGATTTAATCTAATAAATCTATTTGTGGGCACATATGATTAATCAATGTGTATTGCTATCTTTCAGAATAACCCACTAAAGTGATCAATTAAGTTGGGTTAATGGGTATTTAAATATAATCATGGGGTTATATGTGCAGATACCAGGTTATAATTGTGATTTATT
Source organism: Asparagus officinalis (assembly GCF_001876935.1). Classification (NCBI taxonomy): domain Eukaryota; kingdom Viridiplantae; phylum Streptophyta; class Magnoliopsida; order Asparagales; family Asparagaceae; genus Asparagus; species Asparagus officinalis. The sequence goes on from NC_033795.1 coordinate 35,748,834, forward strand.
GAGGGGCTAAATTACAAAAGTACAACATCTATAAATAAGGTGAACTAAGGGGAACTCGTCACCTATAAATAACTACCAAATGAGGTGAATGTCTCACGTACCTTCCCTTCTCCCTTATTCACCTTAATCCAAATGGGGCCTAAGGAAATGCATTTGATTTATGATGCATTGTACACTGGTTTATACTAAGATTGTAATGAAATGTACAATTGCATCTTTGTGCCTGCCAAAGAGAAAAACCATACTAAGAGATATGTATTTATAAAGGCAATATGGCTCTGATCATACCTATAACCAAATAGGTCTAGAAAAACTATATTCGATAAAAAGCAAGGAAGTCCCGAGTATCTCTAGATTGTTTTCCCCCGTTAGAGAAGTATGTGCCCATTTCTTAGGGTCTATTTGGCAAACTACAAAAAACAAAACAATATTGGTCTTGTTGGGGGAAAGATCGGGCCCAATCCAGAGTTAATGAGCCTTAGACATAAACTAGGAATCAATTTTAACCCAAAAGCTATAACTAATAGGTATTGACCCAAACTCCTATTTAAAATTATCAGTTATCACTTTTTATTATCTTCTGTGATGTGGCACTATACTCACATATTAATCATCTCAACAGGTCTTAATCTATTTTTAGATTTTTGTTTTGTGTTTTGTGAAAACAAGACCGATATTGATCTATTTTTTAGAGTGTATAGCACCTAAATACCCTATAATTTCCCTTACATTGCTCTTATATCCTAACCTGTTTTTAGCAGCACTTATATACCTAAAATTTCTATAATTTTAACATGTATACCCTCACTTGTTTATGGTAGCACTTATATACCCTAACACTTTTAAAATTCTCACTGATGTACCATCATATGTTTTTCGTAGCACCTACATACCTTCAAGTTTTTAAAACTTGCGCTTTAATACCCTAAAGTTTTAAAACTAGCATTTAAATACCCTAAAATTTTTAAAAGTTGCACTTAAACACCATCAAGTTTGCATTATGAGGGCATTTAAGTACAAATTTTACAAACTTTAGGGGTATAAGTGAACATTTTAAAATCTTTAGGGTATATATACGTGTTGCCAAAGCTAGTAAGGGTATATAAGTGCTACTAAAAACATGTGAGAGCATATAAGAGCAAAGCATGGAAAACTATAGGGTATTTAAGCGCAAGTAAGCAATTTTTTTTGAAGTGCAAGTAAGCGGGGAAAGCCAGTTTTAAGGATGGACCACGCCACTCTCCTTTCTAATTTTCAAAGCTCGGCCAAAACGTTTTTTAGGGTTTGCAAACTGAAGCCTTGGACTAACGTGTCAAACTTTCAGTCTTTTCCCTAAATACCCAACCCGTTGGGAAAGGATGTCTTAACGATAACAATGTGGGCGTTTGTACAAGGGGCCCGCATATCGATAATCTATCTAAACAACTGGAAAATTTTAAATGGTAAATTTATGTGAGTTACAAATAAAAAAATATACAATTCCTAATTGTGGTTTAAGCAACTACAGCTCAAATTATTTCATTCATTACTGGTGCACATGGAACATATGGACCATTATTGATCAATCATCTATGATATCATTCAGGGTCTTACTTCACAAATATCTATTTCATTAAAGAGTTCAAATTGAGAACTTTGAGCTTAGCGTTGAACAATAAACACATTTATCCATTCAAATCAGTACGCAGAATGTAGTATCAATTCAAATCATAATAAAACCCTCTGCCTTACATATGGGCCCACTTCTCAGTGTAAGCTTGACGTGGCTTCAGTCGTCACACATGTGGTCATTAATTTGCAAAACAAATAATTACTCATAAATCTTAACTTAGATACCAACCTTTGACCTACCAAGATAAATTAGTACACTAGGGTCATCCCAATCGCCAAGATCATCTGTAAAATCCAAATCCAGACACAGCATTCTCTGCCCTCCCAGCCCACTTCCCCGAGCGTCGCCCAGTGAGAAAATGCGCCCCCCCCCCGCCCCCAACCTTATTCATTGCGGCCTGACCTTATTTCGCAGCCCCCTAAAATCCCCAAAGCCATACGCACCCTGACCGCTTCCAGCCACGCTTTCTCTTAACCAGCGCGCCTTGTTACATCCCGGTGCTGCGCGATGACCGCGCAACTGTGACGCATAATCCAACACCAATCGGCTACTTAGGGTGTGTTTGGTAATCAAAATAATTTATTTGTAGTGTAGAAAAACATCAATGTCATGGTGTTTTTTTTTTCAAAATATGTTTTTGAAACACCATTTATAGTTATTATTTATATAGGCAGTGCGGCGGGGCGGGGCGACGGGCTGGCGGCGGTAGGCGGCGGGTGGCCGGCGGGTGGCCGACAGGTGGGCGGTGTCGGGCCGGGAGAGCGTCGACGTCGGCGGGACGATGGGGCGACCGGGCTGGCGGTGGTCGAGCGGCGGTTGGGGGCCAGCACGGTGGGCAGGTGGCGGGTGGTGGCGGGTGGCGACGCCGACGGTGGCGGCGGGGTGAACGGCGGCCATGCTGTCCGAGCTACGGCTTAGATGAAAGAGCGAAACTCAAAACAACCTTTTTGATGTTTTGAGAAAAAGTGTTTATTTTTTGGATTTTGTAAGTGTCAAGTCAAAAAAAAAAAAAAAAACGCACGGCAGGTTGCCAAACGCGGTTCGTTGTTTAAAAAAAAAAACAGAAACTACAAAAACGCCACGATTGCAAAATGCTTCCAATTAAATGGATTTCAAGAGTAAATTTGTCGAAAATCTAACTCCCCTCGTTTCGACTAGCTGGATTTTCGTCATACGCTTGTAAACCATATGGTGTGTTTGGGAGTTTACTTAGGGAAGGGAAGGGAGGGGAAGGGAGGGGAATTTTTCCCCTTCCTTCCCTTCCCCTCCATTACACCCCAATTTGGGGTGTAAGAATTTGGGCCAAATTTCCCCTCCATTCCCCTTCTCTACCCTACAAAATGAAACTCCCAAACAAGGTTAAAATGAAATTTCCCTTCCCTTCCCCCTCTCTACCCTCCATCCAAACAGGCCTATAAAGTAATCTAAATTCAAACTTATCTTTCTGCCATTTTCTATAAAAACGCCTCAGCTCATATACAAATGTAACTTATAAAATTTATAGCCTGGAAAATCTTTTAACTAGCTAGATCAATATAACAAGTATTAATGCAATCAAGAACTCTTTTCTCTCTTTTTTTTTTGATAGAGCTCGTTTCCACTTTTTTTTAGTAGAGACTGTTTACTAATGCGGTGGAGAACTCTTTCTCACTTTTTTTTTAACAATTATAAAGGTTTTCAGTTACAGGCAACTAACTTGCACATATTTAAAGGTTTTCAATTATAACTCGAACTGCAACAAGTCTTGACAAAAGTCTAAGAAAAATCTTAATGCCACGGAAGAAACAATATGTAACAACAGGGACACGCGAGTATAATTACTATATAACCGCAGTTATTTACAAAATCAGCACTGCGATTACACTATTACAGCAGGGGCTGGATCCGGTGCTCCGCTTACCTCCCTCCACCGCCTTTTCACCCCCACTAATTAAACCACACTATTCATCACCTCGCCCCGCCCTTCTCCCTTATAGTTCTCCCCATATCCTCCCTCCCCCCGCACCCCCGCGAGTTTCTGGACTGAAAATGCAAAATAGGGAAAGTTGAGGGGGCTCAGCAACGTTGCTTGTAATGCAGGGGAGGCTTTGGAAGACTTTGGGCGATCGCGCACGGCACGGATTTTGATGAGAGGTTTCTTCGACGAATCCCCTTTGTGAAAATTCTCTTCACCTCCTTGCCTTTAGCCGCAATTTATTCTCTCATCCTCTGCCCTTTATAAATTCACGACCCTGTTTGTTTTTCTCCTTTGTCTTTATCTGTCCCCTAGACTAATTTTAGCTGCGGGCGAGGACCTAGGTGATTTTTTTTATTTTTATTTTTGTTATTTGCAGCTTCTTTATGTCAAAAATTCAGTGTTAGTTTGTTGAAACTCAGCATGATTCTATTTTCCTTCTTCTGAGATATAAGATACCTTATAGTGCCAAAAATTGTTTGCTTTTGTATAGTGCCAAAAATTGTTTGCTTTTGTTTCTTACTCGTCGAATCAGTGTGAATTGTCAATTTGTGATCACCTGAAATTTGAAGTTTATGTAGAAATATCGTTTCTTTTTGCTGAATTTCGAATTTCACTCCGAAAAGTTTCAGTGGTCTGTTCTCAATCCACTGTTTTGGTTGAAAATTTCCAATAATGGCATGACCTGTGGTTCTCACTTATGAAATCGATTTGAAGTGTGGATTGTTCTATTGCGTTTAAAAATTGCATTTTCTACTTCCAATGTTCTAGCAACATTGAAGAGAATCGAGCTGAATTTGACTTTGGTATCCTGTATTTGTTTGATCTGATGGAAGACTTTTACTTGTCAGACAAGAAGCTGCTGAGCTGAAAGTTTGGGGGGCATTTAGGGAAAGGAGATAAATTGAGTCTAAAATTTGAATCTTTACTGAGCTTTTTTGGTCTGAAGCATCGAGGATGCCATCTGAAGTCATGGATCAGCGAAGGTTGTCTTTCTTTTCGGAGGAGCTCCTGTTTCCCAGTGAGGTATGAATTTTTGAAGTGGAATTTCTTTCTAGATCTTACTTTTATTTGCATTAATTCTAAAATTTGAGTCACTTCTTATGTTTGTCTGTCCAGAGACAGGTTGGGTTTTGGAAGCCAGAGATTGGGCCTGATCATCAAGGTTAGATTCTTTAAGCTACTCTCTTAGCTGTTCTGTCTTGAGTTTTCTTAATTGAATGATAGTGATTTCTTCGCTTTACCAACTTGGTTTTCATGGTAAGTCCAAAGCATAGTTAATCATTAAGAAATCATTCGGTTTACTGCTGTAGCTTTCTAGGAACAAATTTGAAAGGTTTTTACTGAAAGTGGGAAAGGTAAAATCTAGAGGCCTGTTCCTAAAATTCAATATTGCCAGTTCATGAGCTAGGCTGAAACATTGTGAAATGGGTCTAGAGAGAGTACAGGCGCAAATGAACAAGACTGTGTTTTAGATTAAATCATGTGTGTAAAGTACATTGCTGAAGGCTTCCGAACCCTATATTTAGGGTCAAATTGTTCCGTACGCTGGCGATGCAAATGTCATCTCAGTTTACTCTGATGTATTTTTCTCTGGTCATTCAAGACAATAATTCAGTTATCTAACTGTATCTTTGGAAGAAGCAGAAGAAAATGCAATTAATATCTGGAATAAACCATGAAACAACTAAATCATTCTCTTATTTTAATGAAACACTATCATTCATCTTCAATAAATTACTCAATTTGGCCTTTCCGATATGATTTCGACAACCAGATTTCTCTCATTTTAGAATGTTTTTTGTGAAGCTTGATCTTTACAAATCAACTCTCAGGCTATTCATTTTGTAAAAAATAAATTTAGAAACTTGTTTTTTCATTCATGCCCTTTACTGTTTGCTGTAAAAAGTAAATTTAGAAACTTGTTTTTTCATTCATGCCTTTTACTCTTTGCTATTAAGGAAATTGTTATTGCTTCATTTCCTGTTAAGGATTATTTGGGACGGCGGTTGGTGCTATTTATTATCTCATGAACCATCAGTAAAAGGTAGATTTTGGGTTCCCTTCGTATCATGAATGTGGGTACTCTTGTTTTATATAATTTTTTTAAGCATGCATAGTCTACATCTTTTACACCTTATCTTTGTTCCTGAATGTTGTTTAGTCTTCTAATACAAGAGTTTCTTCCTCTCTTCTTGGTTTCCATAGATTACAGATAAATTATTATATATTTCTTCTACAGGAACTGAGGGAATGTCATTGATATCAGGGAGTAAGTCACTATCTTCTTCTCCGATGGAAAAGCTCCAATCAGTGGGACCAAGGTCTGTGGAGGGCCAGAACCTCTCACGGTACTTTGCACTTAAAAACCAAAGTACCAAGTCAGTTCTAGAGCAGCACTTGGTTGGAGCAGGGAACAACATCAACCCCTCAATGACTTCTTGGAGAGCTTGTAGTCAAGAGTTTGCACTTCGACCTAACCTGTGTTTGCCGACATCTCTTTTCATAGAAGGGAACAAAGTTGATATGGATGGGTCCCGATATGAGAATGGCCTTTTCTCAAGCTCTTTGTCTGAGTTACTTGACAGAAAATGTGTGGCTTCTTTCTCTCCTACGATTTACTGTCTTCCATTAAATTCTAGAGCTCAACGTTTATTTGGTTTTTATTTAGTGCTCTAAAAAGTGATCTGTTTATTATTTTCTGCAGCGAAACTATCATCAAATGTTGCTAATCTTGGCCAGTCTGTTGATCATGTCAATTCCAACCCTGAGGAAGGAGAGCCTTTCAGATCTTTGGAAGAAATTGAAGCACAAACTATTGGGAACCTTCTACCTGATGATGATGATCTGCTTTCTGGGCTTATTGATGGCATTGGTGTTTCTCAAGCCTACGGTGGGGATGATATTGAGGATGATATATTTTGCACTGGAGGAGGAATGGAACTGGAAGGAGATGATAATTGTAATAGTTCTTCTAATCTTGTTAATGGTGATAGCTCTAATGGTCTTCTGGGGGGGATTAATAGGCCATTTGCTGGTGAGCATCCATATGGTGAACACCCTTCAAGAACCCTTTTTGTGAGAAATATTAATGGAAACGTTGAGGATACCGAGTTAAAGATGCTTTTCGAGGTATACATTCTTTTCCCCTTTTTCTCTCGTATGATAATTCTCTCAGTCTGTCAATTTTTGTATTCTGTCCCATTAAACTTATGCAATATTGTTGTCTGTTTTGTTCTTTTTCAGCAATATGGGGATATTCACACTCTTTATACAGCCTGCAAAAATCGTGGGTTTGTTATGATATCTTTCTATGACATAAGAGCATCACAAAATGCCATGATATCACTACAGAACAAGCCATTGAGGGGTTGGAAGCTGGACATACATTTTTCTATCCCAAAGGTAACTACTTTATGCCTATTCTTCTAACTTATACGTGTAGGATTTCTCAAATATTCTTCTTCACTTCTTACTGAAATAGTTTTCTTTATCTAGACCTAGAGATACATTATGCTTCATGCTTGTAAATGATCCATACTTATCATTCAAGTACGTCGTTTACTAGTGGTGAATGTTCTTGTGAATATTAGCATGATTGGTCTGGAAACAATGTATATCTGCTCAAGTGATAGATGCTGATACATTGTAAGATTTAGCTAAAACTAAATGACTATTGTGATGGATTCATAACTTATACCTGCATGTTGATATTGTACCCAAAACAGTTGTCACCAGCCACATAAAATTAAGAAACTTGGAAAATACTTATACAAGGCAATGTCCGGATGTCAGATCAATGCTCATGCATGCTAATGTATGATGCCAAGAGACATGCAAATATATGGTGTTATTAATTCTGAGGAATGGACCACATTATGTCAATCAATTTTGTAGCGCCAGGCCCCTCTTTAATTGCTCTTGGCAGTTTGTTAGACACTGACTGGTTTGGGTCTTTCATAATTTTGGGTACATTTTGTTATATTTATCTAAAAGGAACAGTCTTGCAAAACTTTACATCTATTTGCATAATGGGATTGCTTTACTATGTTGAGGGTGAATAGTGGAGGTTTTTCTGGAGGGGACATGTTATAGGTTTCTTGTCTTGTGGCTAGCCAATATATATCAGAACTTTCGGGGAATAAAATAGGGTGTCTGGTGAATTCATTTTGTTGGGGATTCGAAACAATCAATCGAACCCTTGCCTTTCCGGACCTTGTGTTGAAAGTAGGAAAGTAGGAATAAAACCACAAATAAAAATCTAACTTACAAAAACCAGTAAGGGAGATGAACACACAGATTTAACGAGGTTCGGCAACGTGCCTACGTCCTCGGGAGCCACACCACACAATCTCTTTATTAATTGAAGAAGAAAATACAAGCTCTCAAACAAGGGGTTAATCTCTCTGAGATTCTCTCTCTTTTTGCAGTCAAAAAGCTCTCTTTTTGATGTAGTACAAACCCTAAAATCGTTTGGGGGTATTAATAGAATCCTGGTTGAAACAAAATCCCAAGCGGAACAGGAAACTGCCAAAACTACGTCCGGTCGACCGGCCCGGTCGACCGAACAGACTCCAGAGAGTTTGGCGGTCGACCGGCCCGGTCGACCGAAATCAAAACCCGAGAGCAGTTTTCTCCTACAGGGTTTGGCGGTCGACCGGACCGGTCGACCGCGACCTGATCCAAGCCCTCCTTTGCTCCTGTGCACGTTTGCGGTCGACCGACCCGGTCGACCGCCGATCTGTCTGCGTGTTTTTCTAAGCTTTTGATTCCAGCTTTCATCTCGAACGTTGGGTCTACACCTTAGACTAACAATTTCTCACTTGGAGACCAAAGCGCCTGCAATGAGTTTCCCCGAACTCTCCCCTTCTTCGCATGTATCTTTTCCCCCGAAAAAATTCTTCCTTCAATCAACAATATCCCGGCGATCTCGCCGATCCTCGTAGTGTGGCTCCGCCTTCGTCTTCTACTCGTGAAGGCCAACTGAAGTTACGCACAACTCCAGTTTCTCAATGGTGACTGCCTTCGTCAACATGTCCGCCGGATTTTGACTTCCCAAAATCTTCATTAAATGCAACTTTCCGTCCTCGATCAGCGAGCGTATAAAATGGTATTTGACGTCGATGTGCTTTGTTCTGGCATGATATACTGGATTCTTGGCAAGATGTATAGCGCTCTGGCTATCACAATAAAGAACTCCTCTCCCTTGCTTCAGATCCAACTCTTCCAAGCACCCGTTCAACCAGATCATCTCCTTGCTTGCTTCAGTCACCGCGACATACTCAGCCTCGGTTGTAGATAAAGTCACAATCTTCTGCAGACGTGAGACCCAGCTCACTGCTGTCGACGCTAAGGTATAAACATACCCAGTGGTGCTTCGCCTCGTATCATGATCACCGGCGAAGTCCGCATCCACGTATCCCTGCAGCACCAACTCCTTCCTTCTGAAACATAGTGGTTTGTTTGTTGTCCCTCTCAAGTATCGCATTATCCACTTCACGGCCTCCCAATGCTGCTTCCCTGGATTGCTTGCAAATCTGCTCACAACTCCCACTGCATGGGCGATGTCCGGCCTCGTGCAAACCATCGCGTACATGAGACTCCCAATGGCCGAAGAATATGGCACCCTACTCATATGCTCTCTATCTGCATCTGTCTTAGGCGATTGCACCTCAGATAACTTGAACTGACTTCCAAGAGGTGTGCTAACAACTTTAGCATTCTGCATGTTGAACCTCTGAAGTACCTTCTCAATGTATTCAGCTTGGCTCAATCTCAATGTCCCTTCAGCTTCATCCCTACTGATTCGCATCCCTAGAATCTGTTTCGCTGCACCCAGATCCTTCATTGCAAATTTCTTTGCTAGCTGCCTCTTTAAACTGTTTATCTCTTCTAAACACGGTCCTGCTACCAACATGTCATCAACATATAATAACAAAATAATGAAGCTGGACTCGAACCTTTTGAAATAACAGCAATGATCCGAATTGCATCTTCTGTAGCCATTGTTCTGCATGAAGTTATCAAACTTCTTATACCACTGTCTCGGAGTCTGTTTCAAACCATATAAGCTCTTCTTGAGCTTGCACACCATCTCTTCCTTTCCTTCTTCAATGAAGCCAACAGGCTGCTTCATGTAGATTTCTTTATCCAAGTCACCATGAAGAAAGGTAGTCTTCACATCTAACTGTTCAAGGAAGAGGTCTTCTGCAGCTACCAAACTCAACACCACTCTGATGGTTGAGTTTCACAACAGGGGAAAATATCTTCGTGTAGTCCACTCCTTCCCGCTGTTGAAACCCTTTCACTACTAATCTGACCTTGAATCTCTTGCTTCTATCACTCTCCTGCTTGACCCGGTAGACCCATTTATTGTGCAAGGCTTTCTTCTGTGCAGGTAGCTGGGCTAACTCCCATGTCTCATTAGTGAGTAGAGAATCCATCTCCTCCTGCATCGCATGCTCCCACTGCTGAGATTCACTCACTTGCACTGCCTCTTCATAACACTCCGGCTCTCCGCTATCTGTTAAGAGTAGATAATCAAGTGACGAGAGGTATTTGGGATTTGGTTTGGGTACCCTAGATGACCTCCTAGGCTCCACGCCCTGGGTAGTAGCTTCTGCACCTGTAGTCTCCTCCGTTCTACGGTCAGAACTGACATCGTCGTCCCTATCTGAAAGTTTCTCTATATCCATGTACTCGGATTCACCTGTATCCGCAGTGTTGCTCCCACTGCTTTGGCTATCCTTGGCATTATCCCTGTCCTTGTACATCACCTTCTCATTGAATATCACATCCCGGCTCCTGATGATCTTCCTGTTCTTTTCATCCCAAAGACGATACCCGAACTCATCAATGCCGTATCCAATGAATGTGCACTTCTGTGACTTAGCTTCTAGCTTGTCCCTGACATGGTCACTGATATGAACATAAGCCACGCAACCAAATACCCGCAAGTGTGAGAGATTTATCTTCTTTCCACTCCAAACCTCCTCTGGAATCCCAAAATCTAATGGAACTGATGGCCCGTGATTAATAAGGTATGCTGCCGTATGCACCGCATCCGCCCAAAATGTCTTAGGCAGACCTGCATGTAATCGCATGCTCCGCGCACGCTCTGTCAAGGTCCTATTCATTCTTTCTGCAATGTCGTTCTTCTGCGGCATCTCTGGAGTAGTCCTCTCTAAGCGAATCCCATTCGTAGCACAGAACCTCTTGAACTCCTACAGCTCGTATTCTCCACCATTATCTGATTGACGTAGTATCTCGAACGGCCAAAAGAAGACACACTGGCTGGGCCCCATACATCTGTATGAATCAACTCTAGCTTCTGAGCCTTAGGTGGCCTTCCACCCTTCTGGAAACTAACCCTCTTCTGCTTCCCAAAGATGCAGTCTTCACAAACCCCGACTTCCACGGTGTCGATCCCGGTTAGCTTTCCTTGTGAATGTAGAATTTTCATCCCTTTCTCGCTCATGTGCCCCAGCCTATTGTGCCACAGATCTGTACTCTCCTTGCCAGCTGCAATTGCGAGGGTGTCACTCGCATGTGAAGTGAGGTAGAGAGTTCCTGTTTTATTGCCTCGGGCAACAATCATCGTACCGTTGGAGATTCTCCACGAATCCCCGGTGAATGTCGAAACGTAGCCTTCTGCTCCAAGCTGTCCCACCGAAACAAGATTCCTCTTCAGCTTCGGCACGTGTCTCACGTTCTTCAAATTCCACTTAGAGCCCTTTATCTGTATCTGAACGTCGTCCTTTCCAACAATATTACAAGGTTCATTATCCCTCAAGTATACTTTACCAAAGTCCTCTGCTACATAGTTCTGAAGTAGTTTCCTATTAGCAGTGGCGTGGAAAGATGCTCCTGAGTCGATGACCCAAGAATCAGAGTCGCTATCCATAGCAATGATCAAGGCATCCTGCACGATATGAGCCTCCTGCTCACCCGTATCCTTCTTTGGTGCTTTACAGATCGAAGACATATGGCCCTCCTGGCCGCAGTTCCAACACTTCCCTTTGATAGACCTAACCTTCGAGTTCGGCCTCTTCTTCACTGATTTCGACCGATTCCTGTTCTGGTTCCCTTTCTTCTGGCTTCTGCCTCTCTGCTCGAAACTTAGGGCTGAACCTGAACCTTCTGATTCGGACGATTTTCTTCTAACCTCCTCGGATAGAATCATGCTAACAACCTCATTCAGCTTCAACTTCTCTTTCCCCGCCGAATTGCTGATTGCCGTCACACAACCTGCCCAACTATCCGGCAACTGCGATAGTAGTAGAAGGGCCTGCACTTCGTCATCGAACGTGATGTCCACGGAGATAAGTTGATCAACAATCGTGTTGAACTCGCTGAGGTGCATCGTGAAGGACCGTCCTTCTGCCATCTTGAGGTTGAAAAGAGTTTTGACTAGATGCACCTTGTTTGCCGCCGACGGTTGCTCGTACATCTTCGCGAGCGTTTCCATAAGCCCCACCGTCGTCTTCTCCTTCAGAATATTGTGGGCTACTGATTTGACGAGCGACAACCGGATTTGTCCTAGAGCCTTCCTATCCAGTACCTCCCAATCACCATCTGACTCCTCTTTCTTCTTTCCCTTTTCCTTGCCCATCAGCGGGCGATACAAGTCCTTCTGGTACAGATAGTCCTCCATCTGTGACTTCCAGTAGGCGAAATCCGAACCGTCAAACTTCTCAATCTTAGATTTGATTTCCTCTGCCATGACTCTCTTTCACATAAATTGCTGAACGAAGCTCTGATACCAGTTGTTGGGGATTCGAAACAATCAATCGAAACCTTGCCCTTCCGGACCTTGTGTTGAAAGTAGGAAAGTAGGAATAAAACCACAAATAAAGATCTAACTTGCAAAAACCAGTAAGGGAGATGAACACACAGATTTAACGAGGTTCGGCAACGTGCCTACGTCCTCGGGAGCCACACCACACAATCTCTTTATTAATTGAAGAAGAAAATACAAGCTCTCAAACAGGGGGTTAATCTCTCTGAGATTCTCTCTCTCTTTGCAGTCAAAAAGTTCTCTTTTTGATGTAGTACAAGCCCTAAAATCGTTTGGGGGTATATATAGAATCCTGGTTGAAACAGAATCCCAAACGAAACAGAAAACTGCCAAAACTACGTCCGGTCGACCGGCCCGGTCGACCGAACAGACTCCAGAGAGTTTGGCGGTCGACCGGCCTGGTCGACCGCGACCGCGACCTGATCCAAGCCCTCCTTTGCTCCTGTGCACGTTTGCGGTCGACCGACCCAGTCGACCGCCGATCTGTCTGCGTGTTTTTCTGAGCTTTTGATTCCAGCTTTCATCTCGAACTTTGGGTCTACACCTTAGACTAACACATTTAGCTTGCATCAAGTTATATATTTTAGAAGGATTCCTCCCTTCTTTCTAGTTTTTGCGTTGGCTAATCAACCTGAAAGATGTTTTTAGATTTTCAATTACTCTTATAAAGATACATTTGAAGGTTAAATCCATTTTAGATTTCAATCTGTGCATTTAATGTTATACCAAATTTCTTTTAGAAGGGTTTATGCTAAGACAAAATCGTAACAGAGGTATAAGGCACTAGCAACTGGTCAAAGTGGTGAAGCTATAAGAGGTCCTGTTTTTACATTTGTGCTTAATACATCATTATTTTAAAGGAGAAAAATAGAAACTTTCATAGCCATAGCCTTTTAAGCTATGTTGCACGCACGAAAAAATTGTAAAAGATAAGATACGGGGACACATCTATAAATATCATATATACATATTGAAATTAATAATTTATATGACATTCATATTATGTTTTCATTCACATATTATGAGAAAAATTCCCATGACAGTATTCTGTTTCTTTTATTTAGTAGATTATAAATTGAAAAATCACTCGTTTCTTGAGCTTGAGCTGAAACCAACCTGCTCTGCGTCTAGCGAGTTGCAGGAAGTGGATGTGAAGTGTAAAATATAAATCAAACAACCCTTTAAAATCATACTCCTGAACTGCGCATGAGCTGAAACAAATATGATCCATGTCCAGTGAGTTGCAGGAAGTGTACCTGAAGTGTAAAATATACATCCAAGAGTTGTATGACAAATGTTTTAACTAAATCATGTGTTGTATATTTGAGTACATATCTGAATAAATGTATGCATATATTCAAGGAGTGTGTGCAAGGAGTGTCATGGTCGGATATGGATACGGGAATTGTCGGAGCAGGTATGGGAGCCTGGATGAGGTGTCAAATAACTTAGCTTTTAGGTCTAGTGAACTGATAGCTTCTTGAACATTGACCAATCTGTGTTACTAATTTATCTATTGCAGTTACAAGATGGATGTCTTATTTTATTAGAATATGAGTTACGAAAAACTAAATATAGTGAAGAGGATGGTAACATAAAAATAATTATCACACGGTCTTCTCAATATTGACTTCTCCCTTACTTTCTTTCTGATTATAGCATAAATCATCAATTCCCTCTTGCATGTGCATTTACAAACATGCTCTTCACATTTTATATGACTAACACTGTGTTTCTAATTACTACATTCATGCCTGTGGTGTATACTTATCCTCACTTTCACCACCTTGTAATCAGGACAATCCTTCAGACAAAGACAACCAAGGGACACTTGTTGTATTCAATCTCGATTCTTCTATTTCAAATGATGATCTCCATCAAATATTTGGTGTTTATGGAGAAATCAAAGAGGCAAGATAACTTTAACGTCTAATATTAATCTTTCTTAACACTACCCAGAGATTGTACTTGCATTGATTATATTTAAGTATACCTTTTTTCTTTGACAGATTTGTGAAACACCACACAAGAACCACCATAAATTCATAGAGTTCTATGATGTTAGAGATGCAGATGCGGCTCTTCGTGGTTTAAACAGGAGTGATGTTGCTGGCAAGAAAATTAAGGTTGAGCCGAGCCGTCCAGAGGGTGCGAAACAGTGGTATTGTCTTTGCAGTCTCACTTATCAAATTATCCTTTTGATATTCTTGCACATGCTCCTTACATCATTAAGCTCAGTTAGTGCCTTTAAATTTTGGTGCTGACTATCATCTTTTGCCATTCTTTTTTTGGTATCTTTTGATAACTATAGTGAAATATTATGCTTGATGGTTTTCATAGATCATCTGGTTGTTATCTCGATGGTCACGTAGTCTGCTATTGCCGTCTATTGTTTCTGATGGATATTATACATGTCAGAAGTGATGCTTCGGGAATACCGGTACTAAATTATAATTATTTTTCACTTATCTGAATAACATTTATTAATTACAAAAAGTTCCTTCATAACACCATAAAAGAAAATCCGTGCTTTGAGAATTTTTCCTTGAAACACTCTTAAGTCTGTGTTCCATGTGTGTGCGTGAATTTGTATAATCACCTGACTTAATTGATTAATTCACAATTGCAACATGATATTGCAAGTTATGTTATATTTTTTGTATATGAAGTCTGCAGTGTGTCAATCTCATTTATGTTCTATTCTTTGAGCATCTCAATACATTATTATATCATTCTTCCTTAAAGGAATTAAAAGATATATCCTTTTTTCATTTGCATCGAAGGTACCACAGTTTTGTTCAAAATATTCATGTCAGTTCTCACCATTAATATATACATGGTGTTACTAACATTTAGTGTTTGAGCATATGCCCGATAGATGAGGCTCGATCGCCTAGACTGCCTAGGCAGAATTTAAGTACCCAGTATTTCTTCCTTCCACTTCTAAATCTTGGGTATTTCTGTAAGAGGGACTGTGAGAAGGAAGCAATTAACTAGTGACAGTGATGATGTTTATGCTCGGAAGGCTTTATTTACAGAGAATAATTTATGCATGGTCCTGAGTGTTTCTTGTGTTACTTGATAATTGATAGTCACCACGTGTATACAGGATAATACAAGTAATCAGTTGGTTCCAAGAGATTATAACATATATTCTTGCCAGGATTTTCTAATTTAGCTATTAGATGCAACAGTCCAGTTTCTGATGATTTCAGGGTGGGCAATATCTTTATTTCAGTTTATTCCTCATTGAAAAGTTAAGGAAGCTCCTTTCTCCTTTCATATGTGGATATTTACATGCTTTTTTATTACCTATGAATAATTCTTTGCTTTTTAGTCCATATTATGAACACTGTTCTTTTTATTGCTTGCAAGCCCACCTGGTCATTTACTACTGTTTCTGCACGAAAACATAATAATCAATCATCCTCGTAGGTGGTTTTTGTTTTCCTTTTTTGCAGATTCCTGTATAAATTATGATTTTGCTCACTGGAATTTTTCTCCTCATCAGGAGCTTGATGCCACAGCTTTCCACAGAGTTGGAGCTGGAAGAATCAAGTGGCTGCAGGCAGGGCATCTCTCCTAGCAGCTCACCACCGGGATTCTATGGTATGCTCTTTAGCTTAGTACTGGCCCATAAATGACTTCTTTTGTCTCTTTTACTCTTAGGATTTTGTATATAAATTGGATAGTATTTTTGACCATTTCTGATTCTACCATTGGTATCTCTAGGTTCAGTTCCTCTAAGGGCAGTTACATCTGATTTTAATGATGGAACCGACCATAGCCTACGTTCTGCAATTAGAGCACCAATCAACCCATTACTGGATTCTGCAGTTCATGGAATCCCATCAGGTTTAGTTCATAATTTGTCCTTTCCAGTCAGAGTTACGTCAAGAAGCAATCACAGTAACTCATCATTGAATAGTGAGAATGGCCATTCTTTTGGACAAGTGAAATTTGGATTTCAAGGTATGCCAATTATGCATCCTCATTCACTCCCTGAATATCATGATGGGTTGTCTAGTGGTGTCCAGTACAACTCTTCGAATGCTATGCCAGCCATGGCTATCAATATCAACCCTAGAACAGGTGAGGGAATTGACAGTAGATACATTCAAAGAGCAGGGTCTGGAAGTCTTAGTCACTCGTTAGAAGGTGGTAAGTGCAGAAAAAACTCACTTATACTTTATATATTGTGATTATTATTATTGCTTAGTAGGTTCTCTACTGTTGTAGTTTGTACAATCAACAATACATGATTTTTGCTAATTTGTGTTAATATGGACACAATGTTGTGTTATCAGACACAAAATCCGCATTTTCTTATGGTCTCAAATCATGTGACATATCAAAACATCGTTTACTTTGCTAGCTTTATCTTAACAAAATTGCATTCATTCTACTTACAAAGTAAACGATACAAATGCATCCAGTGATAGTAAACATATTTGAGATTCTGATTGTGATGAATGGTTTAGATTCATACACCATCTTTAGTCAAAATACATCATTAAGAACTCTTCACTATGTGATGACTTGATTCTCAGGTACATGAGTTGATCGTGATAACAATATCTGAATGCACATTGGTCATTTGACCTATCATAATTTGGGCTAAAATTTCACTATCATTCCATGTACATGGTTAAGTTTATTTTCAGTTGCCTTCTGTAACTAAAAGAATCTTTCTTTCCAGGAAATGGCAGTTGCCCTGTCCATGGACACCCAAATATTTGGAACAACAGCAATCCATATCCTCACCAATCTGCTGGTATTTGGGGTACTTCACCATCATTTATGAACAATGTTCCATCTCATCACCATCCACAAATGCATGGAATTCGAAGAGCACCATCTCATATAATGAATAATGTCCTACCCTTGCATCCCCATCATGTGGGTTCAGCTCCTGCTGTAAATCCTTCTCTTTGGGACCGTAGGCAAACATATATTGGAGATTTCACCGATGCACCAAGTTTTCATCCGGGTTCTCTTGGAAGCATGAGATTTTCTCACCCACTTGAACTTGATCCTCATAACATCTTTCCTCATTCTGGAGGAAGCTGCTTCGAGCAAGTTGGGATTCCTTCACCTCAACAAAGGTGTCGCATGTTCCAAGGGAGAAATCAAATAATTCCAATGCCTGCTTCTTTTGATTCTCCTCATGATCGGATTAGGAGCCGGAGGAGTGATCCAAATGCAAATCAGGGAGATAATAAGAAACAATATGAACTTGATATTGAACGCATCATACGTGCTGAAGATTCTCGAACTACTTTGATGATTAAGAACATCCCAAACAAGTATGTAAAGATAGCCTATAGAACTTATATTCTCTGATGATTCTGTTTATTTAATTTCAATTGGCCTGAATTTGATGGACAGGTACACTTCTAAGATGCTCTTGGCTGCTATTGATGAGCATCACAAGGGAACTTATGATTTTATTTATTTGCCTATCGATTTTAAGGTAGCTGTACTTCTTATCAAGAAGCATTGTGATCTCTTCAACATGTGGTTGCTAATTGTTGTTTTTTTTCTCCTTTTTCAGAACAAGTGCAATGTGGGTTATGCTTTCATCAACATGATTGACCCTAAGCAGATCATTCCTTTCTTTCAGGTTCTATTCTGAGAATTACTGCGATGAAAAAGATTAAGTTCATAACATATATATTTTTCTAGTGTTGATGAATATGATGCATTTTCATTAACGGTACATTTTCAATAACGGGTTATATTTATATATTTCATCCTAATGGATATTTTAGTTGGCTTTTATGTCTGAAAAGAAACAGTCAAGAAAAATACTGAAAAGAGCAAGTTAATGTTTGGCAGGCATTCAATGGTAAAAAATGGGAGAAATTCAACAGTGAAAAGGTTGCATCGCTTGCCTATGCTAGAATTCAAGGGAAAACTGCACTTATTGCTCATTTTCAAAATTCAAGCTTGATGAATGAGGATAAACGTTGTCGTCCTATTCTTTTCCACTCAGATGGTCCAAATGCAGGGGATCAGGTAGTAATACTGTCATTTCATGCCATATTTCATGTGTTATGGTCGAATATTGTCAGATATGCAGCCTCAGTAGATTTATATCATGCATCGGTAAAACTAGCACTCTTGCTTGTAGTCTGTTTAATAATTGTATATGAATTTTCCTTGGGGACCTGATTTCACTATGATAAATCCCTTCAACTAAAATAATGATAGGATCATCAAATCAACCTAATGTGATTACATATTTGAACTCTAGTATATTTAATATATGTTCCGAAATTCCCAATGTAACTGGTTGTAAAGTGGCACTCTTGCTTGGAACTCGGTGTTACTTTCACAATTCACAGCTGTAGATCCATCTTACTCCTTGATATATGTTTTCATACTTCGTCAAGTTACTCATTTAAAAATTCTCCAAAATCTTACTTTCTTTGGACTTTTATTTTGCTTCAATGGCATATTTAGTAGTCATCTTCATTTAGTACTACGAAAAAAGAGAAGAAATGAAAAAAGTCAAAGTGGATCTAGAAGGCTATGATCCTTCAAATGAGGGCTGAGCAGGTTAAATGTAGGACAAGCAATATACACCCCGGGAGCTTGATCAATTGTCATCCCTTAGTATCATCATTGCGGTAAAAACTATAGGAATTGTCCTGATATTGGTCCCCTACATCATGTTTATTTTGAAATAGATCAGCCAATTCAAAAAATTCCCATTATCACAATTCTAATGTATAGTTAACTCTCCCATAGTTAAGATAATGGATGGTTATCTCTCCCAGTTCTCTCTTCCAGAGTTGGATTTTAACAGAAAACACATGGACTAATATGGTGTAACTTAGATGATTTGGGATACTTATTTTATAAATCCATCTCTTTAGGGACCTATTTCCAAAATAAATATAATTTGGAGAACCAATACTAGATAAAAACCCAAACTCTAATCAATCTCTAATTTATCACAGTAACACTGCATATTTTTATTTTTATTGCTCTTAACTATGCAGGAACCATTTCCAGTTGGGACCAATGTTAGGTCCCGGCCTGGCAGATCCAGGACTCATGGAAGTGAAGAGAACAACCACTTTAGTCCGTCAACATCTCCGAATGCTGCGGGATTTTCTAATGGAACTGATATCACTAGTTCTATCAAAGATGTGGAATGAGAAACTATATAAACTGCTATTTAAATTGATAAGGAGAAAGGAGCAGGGAGAGCTTTTGAGATTTTGCACTGCCGTAAGAGAATATATAACATAACAAAACACGTAAAAAAATGTACAGGAAATCCCAAAAGCAAATGAGGGTGGTGGATAAGAGTTCTTTGTTTGTTGTTTTCAATTTATCATAATTTTAGTACGGTTTTGAGAAGGCCTCTTCCTGCATTTTTTTTTCATTTCCTTTTTTTTGTATAAGCTTGTCATTTTGAGTTGAGGGCTCTGCTCCCTTTGTGTCTGTTGAGTCATTTTGTGACCTTGGCTGTGGATTCTTTAAAATACATGTACAAATAACATTTAACCTCTATATATCCGGTTGACAGTGTATTTGATCGTTTTACGGCACATTTTGTTGTGCGCAGCGGAAATTTCGGCAGCACTTCGGCAGCACAACAAGAGAGATTAGATCGATAAGAATTCCCGTCTCTCAAAGGAAACAAGAATCTGAAGCGGATATCTCATCAAAGTAAGATATCGGTTCTTCCTCTCATCAGTTCTAGGACTGACCTGTCGAGGGATCCTACAAGTTATTACAAATCACGACAAGAACACAACTTTTACGTGGTTCGGCAAATAACCTACGTCCACGGGGCAAGGAGGGGGAGATCTACTATTAGAGGGAGAGATACAACTAGGGTTTACAATCTCACAATCTAAACCCTCTCAAACAAACTCTCAAATCCCTCTTACAAAATCTCTCTCAAAAGAAACAAAAAAGACTGCACTTTCTCTCTCCTGCAGCCGTTGAAGCAAACCACCAGCCTTGCACAAATCAGCCGCTGCCCCTTGCTCTTGCGTCCCACGTTTTTCTCTGTAGCCGCAAAGAGAATCCCAGCCTAGCACACAACCGCCCTCTTCTTTCACAGCCTTAGCCCCTAAAAAAAACACGAAACCCTAGGCACAAGCCTTTTATAAAGCTATCTTGGGTTTCGGGTGGGCTGGTCTAAGAAACAAAAAACATCCGCTGCACATGCGGGTAGGCCCTCTGCAATTGTCCAATCATGGACATGGGTGGACATGGGTGTGAGACCCCCACGTTCACAATTCTCCACCTCGGTGAAGTTTCTTCCAAAACTGAGCCGACACCAACCAAACCAAATGTCCCACTCATTCGATAACAAGTCGAGGACCCGAACGAGAGGCCAAACAATCTCACCCCCATCAACTAATCCAAACCGGCTGAATCAAACATGACTGCCTACGTATCCTTTTGCCCAAGGAATCAAGCCGAACGTAGTTCACCCAAATGGCCTCGAAAGGCCTCAACACCGAAGAATGTTCAAAAGCTCCAAACAATGACCAAACTTGACACCTGAAACAACTTTGGTCAACATATCTGCAGGGTTATCCTTCGTGTGGATCTTCTCCAACATGACGTCTCCTTCATCCAAAACGTCACGAACAAAATGGAATCTGACATCGATATGCTTCGTGCGTGCATGATAAATTTGGTTCTTCGCCAAATAGATAGCCGACATGCTATCACAATATACCCGAAGGGTCTCCTGTGCAATCCCCAAGTTCTCCAATAATCCCTGCAACCACAAAGCCTCCTTCACAGCTTCAGTCAACGCCATATACTCTGCCTCCGTAGTGGAGAGAGCCACTGTAGACTGAAGTGTGCATCTCCAACACACCGATGCTCCTGCTAGTGTAAACACATATCCGCTAGTAGACCGGCGCTTGTCCAGATCCCCCGCATAATCAGAATCCACGTAACCAATACAATCCTGCCCTGTCTTCTCATTCTTCTGAAATACCAAACCAACATCCACGGTACCTTTGATATACCGTAGAATCCACTTCACGGCCTCCCAATGACCCTTCCCGGGGTCGTGCATGTACCTCGATACCATGCTTACAGCCTGTGACAAATCTGACATTGTACACACCATAAATTGTCATCATAACTGAATTTCTTCAGCATCTTCTGCAAGTAACTCCTCTGTGTCAACTTCAACCTCCCCTTCACCCCATCTCTCTCGATCTCCATACCCAATATCTTCTTTGCTTCTCCAAGATCATTCATCTCAAATTCGGATGACAGCTCATTTTTTAACTTTCTAATGGCTGAAGTGTTCCTGGAAGCTATGAGCATATCGTCAACATATAACAGCAAATAGATATACTCACCATTCTGTAACTTGTGCATGTAAACACACGGGTCATATGGGCTCCTCCTGTACCCTCGGCCAATCATAAAGCCGTCCAATCTCTTGTACCATTGTCGCGGCGATTGCTTCAATCCGTAAAGAGACTTCTTCAGCTTACATACCAATTCTTCCTTTCCTGCAGCTTTGAATCCCATAGGTTGTGTCATGTAAATCTTCTCTTCTAAATCTCCATGTAGAAAGGCTGTTTTCACATCCATCTGGACCAAATCCAAATCCAGCTGTGCCACCAATGCCAATAAAATACGAATCGACGAATGCTTCACAACAGGTGAAAATACCTCGTTGTAATCAACGCCCTCTAGCTGTGCATATCCCTTGGCAACCAATCTGGCTTTGAATCTAATTTCCCCAATAGAGGATCCCTCTTTCTTTGCATACACCCACTTACATCCAATAGCCTTCTTACCTTTCGGTAGCTTTGCAAGTTCCCAAGTGTCGTTCTTATGAAGAGACTGCATCTCCTCCTCCATGGCTTCCCTCCACCTATTCGAATCAGAGCTTGACTCTGCTTCCTTGAATGTAAAAGGAACCAAATCATCAACGACTTCTGCTGATAAAGCATATGCAACCATGACATCGTTATATCTAGCTGGCCGACGAATGTTTCTTCTTGGTCTATTAGCTGCAATGGACTCCTGAACATGACCCTGTTCCTGAGTCCCAACATCCACTATATCCTCTAAATGCCCGACTGTCATCCCATCTCCTTCTAGTGTCACCTCTGTAGGATCCTCAATGGATACAATGCTATCTGGAGTGGGTGGAGTCATATCATCCTCCACCTGTTGTGATATCCCAACTGTCTGGTCTTCCTCCACTTGCTGAGGAACTTGAGGCTTCATCATGTACGCCTCGTCAAATGTGACATTCCTTCACCTTCTCCAGTAAGGTACGGTTCAATCTCTCAGCCACCCCGTTCTGTTGCGGTGTCTCTCGAACTGTGAAGTGTCTTCTAATGCCGTGATCCCGGCAAAACTGCAGAAATGGATCACTCTTATACTCTCCACCGTTATCTGAACGTAGAGTCTTCACCTTTCTACCTGTCTGCAGCTCCACTTTCTTTTTCCACTCCACAAAAATATCCAGGACCTGATGTTTATGCTTCATCGGGTATACCCAATTCCTCCTGGAATAGTCATCAATGAAAGTGACAAAATAGTTGGCCCCACCAAGTGATGTGTGCTTGGAAGGGCCCCAAACATCTGTGTGAATATAGTCCAATATACCTTGGGTATTGTGAATAGCGGTGCCGAATTTCACTCTTGTCTTCTTCCCAAGTATGCAATGTTCGCACAGCTCCATCTTGCAGGTCTTCGCACCCTTCAATAGCCCCTGCTTCGCCAATACCTGCAGGGACTTATCACCAGTGTGTCCCAATCTCATGTGCCATAATCTGGTAGTATCTTCCTCTGTGGTAATCGAAGCTGCCAAACCCCCTTTTACTGTCTTGCCCTTCAAGTAGTAAAGTTTGTTTTCCCTGACACCTCGCATCACCACCATGGACCCCTTTGTGACCTTCAGAGTTGCATTCTCCAAGATCACCTTATAGCCAGCTGCCTCCAAAGTTCCAAGCGAAATGATATTCTTCGTCAATTGAGGAACGAATCTCACTTCCTTCAGCTCCCGAGTCACCCCGTCACACATCCGGATCCGTACTGTACCAATACCACCAATAGGGCATACGTGATCATTACCCATGAGCACGACATCCCCTCTTTCCAACTCCTCAAAGCTGGAGAACCAATCCCTCCTAGGGCAAATATGGTATGTAGCACCAGAATCCATCATCCACTCCGTAGAGTCAGCGTAACAAACTGACGGTAATGCAGAGCAAGAATAGCCTGAAGAATCCGTATCTGAGTTGTCGTCACTAGCCTTGACAACATTCACTTCCGAAGCTTGTACAGCTTTTCCTTTATTCTTCCCGGCTTTATCTTTCAACTTTGAGAAGTCGTTCTTCCAATGTCCTTCTTCTTTGCAAAAGCGACATTGATTCCTACCAATATTTCTATGGCCACCTCTTGACTTCGATCTTGAACGATCACCTGGACGACGGTTTGGACCACGGCCTCGAACTGCTAATGCATCTCCTGATGCCTTCTCGGAGGGTTCGCCATCACTCTTCCTCAACTCATAATTCACCAAAGCTGAGGTCACCTCTTTGTAGCTAACCGTAGTTCTTCCATTTATCATAGTGAGAACAAACGTTTCAAAATCATCCTCCGGCAACGAACACAATAGTAGCATCGCCTTGTCTTCATCCTCAACCATGATATCTACATTGGCCATATCTGAAATTAGCTTCGTGAAGTTGTTAACATGCTCCCGAATGGAAACTCCCCTCTTCATCTTGAATTGGTAAAACCTCTTTTTCAAGTGAAGCCGATTCTCAATGCTCTTCGTCAGATACTTCTCATTGAGTGTTTCCCACATTCTCTTCGCCGACGTCTCGTTCATTACGTCATAAATAAGATCCGGCGTCAAGCATGACCGAATTACTCCACAAGCCCTACTATTCATTTTCTTCCAAACCTTGTCCTCCATATCAGCGGGTTTCTCTTGTAACTCAAGAGTCTCCTCCAAATTTTGTGCATCCAATGCGTCCATCACCTGATACCTCCACAAACCAAAATTGATCTTGCCGTCAAACTTCGGAACATCAATTTTTGTATTATTGATGCTCAGACTCTGTATCGCCTTCGAAAGAGACGATCCCGATGTGCTTGTTTCTCCCATGTTATCGATCTAATTCTTCAAATAGGAATCCTTCAACGAATCCTTCGAACAAGCTCCCAAGTCCAACCTGGCTCTGATACCATTTGGTGAGCGCAGCGGAAATTTCGGCAGCACTTCGGCAGGACAACAAGAGAGATTAGATCGATAAGAATTCCCGTCTCTCAAAGGAAACAAGAATCTAAAGCGGATATCTCATCAAAGTGAGATATCGGCTCTTCCTCTCATCAGTTCTAGGACTGACCTGTCGAGGGATCCTACAAGCTATTACAAATCACGACAAGAACACAACTTTTACGTGGTTCGGCAATTAGCCTACGTTCACGGGACAAGGAGGGGGGATCTACTATTAGAGGGAGAGATACAACTA
>NC_033795.1:35773784-35790757 GCF_001876935.1 Asparagus officinalis
CCAGCCTTGCACAAATCAGCCGCTGCCCCTTGCTCTTGCGTCCCACGTTTTTCTCTGTAGCCGCAAAGAGAATCCCAGCCTAGCACACAGCCGCCCTCTTCTTTCACAGCCTTAGCCCCTAAAAAAACACGAAACCCTAGGCACAAGCCTTTTATAAAGCTATCTTGGGTTTCGGGTGGGCCGGTCTAAGAAACAAAAAACATCCGCTGCACATGCGGGTGGGCCCTCTGCAATTGTCCAATCATGGACATGGGTGGACATACTTCTCTATAAATATAAAAATTCAAATGGACTTTGAAAATTACTGATTGAAAAACGTACATTATTTATTGGATCCAGTCTTGAAAATTTAAATTTATGTTGCAGGTACATTCTTTGTACTATAGCTAATAGCTTGTAGCAGCTTATAACCACTGATTTTCATGTTTTTATCTCTTTATTCTCAACTGAATCTGGTTTAGTTTTCGACAAATTAAAGGTAATATAAATTGGGCTTTGGAAAAAAATAAAGGATACATCTCCCCCTTCCGCTCATATATGTGAAATGTGTTGGATTTGAGATGCAATCCTAGAGGGGAGTGAATAAGATTGCCTCTTGTTTTTCGAAATATCATAGAATATGTAGCAAGAATAAAATAATAATAATAAAATAATAAACAATGCAATAATTATAGAAAATAATCACAACCAAAACACATGAGATTTTATAGTGGTTCGATAAATAATCTTACATTCATCCTTTCTCGTGAAGGGTTTTCGTCACTATGTCAAAGTTCTCTAAATTACACACCCGATTCAGTATACTTACAAGACCAAAACCCTAGTTTCTTCCAAACTACTCGTCTAACCTAAACTCTTCACACCCGAGTAACCCTACCCTTATTTAGTGACCAATTACTCAATTCAACTGCGGCATGAGTGTATCATAAACCTTCAATTCATCTTTAGCTTGACTGCGCCATAAAAAATAAGTTTGATACAAGATATTAAATATCAATTTAGCGTCACGTAGAAAGTAGCTTACTGCCATTTGATTGTGTAAATCATTCTTCAAAGGATATAAGCGAAGATCGCTGAAGAATAGAGATGATGATGAAGTCCAAGGGAAACACTCCTCAAAGGTTGACGATCGAATGATGAAGAACGGCGTCGAGGTTTTTCTGAGAAGTCTGAGCAAGATCCTTTCTCCTAGGTTAAAACCCTAGGAGCTCGTTGAATGGGCATCCTTGTGACAGAGTAGTCGATAGGGATAGCTACCTCCCGTCTCGATCTACTATGACGATAGATACCATCGATCTTAGGAAGTATGCTCCTTGTGCCAGAAGAATATCTTGGATTTGATGGGCTACC
Organism: Asparagus officinalis; assembly: GCF_001876935.1. NCBI lineage: Eukaryota > Viridiplantae > Streptophyta > Magnoliopsida > Asparagales > Asparagaceae > Asparagus > Asparagus officinalis. Next base: position 35,775,135 of record NC_033795.1, read on the forward strand.
ATCATCATCTTCTTCTTATAGGGTTACACAGATCATATTAACCATGAACTCTTGGCGATCAAGGATGAAAGTCGTCTTGTTCTTGCGAGGCCGCCGTCGCTGCTTGCCCCTAAACTTTGAAGGTTTGGGGAATGAGCTTAAACAAGCAAATACCAACTCTTTGGTATATCGAGATATACATAGGTAATTCAGTTGAACTTCTGATACTATCTCCTCTAGGGCCAAGGAATTGATTTGACGGTTGCTCTTCTTGAAAGCAACTTCACTGGGCTAGCTTTTGGCATTAGAACATTACCTGAGACGATGTTGCTTTGACTTGTGACTGATGTAGTCAATTGCGACTTCATCATAAGTTTGAACTTGCGATTGAGACTTAAAATCACCATGGGTGATAGTTTTCCCGTTCGGGAATTTGATTAGAGGGTAACCCTCATTTTGGGCTTCTTTCAAGGAAGCATAATGAGTGTTATAAGATGCTTTAAAGCAAACCCCTAGAGGGTTTGTGGATTGAAGTCCAAACCTGAGAGATGTTTGAACATCCTGACCTTTGCTTAGGGTGAGGGTCACTAACACCTCGCTTGGGGCGAAGCTTATTTTGCCTCCAGTCACATTGTGTCTGCTTTTGGCGAGGCTCGCTTCTCTTTGGGCAAAGTTAGGGTTGTCTTCACTCTGAGCAAAGTTCACTCTACCTCTAACGAAGCTGGGGCTATATTTGACGAGGCTTGCCTTCTTTTGGGCGAGGGTCAAATTTAACCCCGTTCTCACACTGTGCCGAATCTTACGGCAGATTGCAATGATTATCGTGGTTGACATCTTAGAGAAGATAAATTCTTATAACTTCACTTGGTTAAATCCAATGACCAACGACTTAGAAAAAGATCCTAAGGCTTTAGTGTTAAACTGCGACACGATCTTCTCATTGGTTGAGAAGGAAGTCCCCAGTGGAATTGTCATCCTGTTTTGGGTCTTTTGTATTATAATTAACACAAACTATAATAAAAATAATACAATCAAATAAAAAAACTATATTTTTTGGGGTTCTTTTCTATGTGCTGATGGAGCGTCAATCTTGTACTCCGTTGACGATACAACTAAGACAATGGATTTTTCACTGTTGATGATCTCCGATCTCTTAGAAGATAGTACAGTCTTCTCTAGTAAAAGAGATATCAAGTAGAAACCTATTTGCTTCGGGAATAATTTTCTTTGTAGCTTCCATTAAATTGTTTAAAAGAAACAAAAGAACAAGCTTTACACGTGTAACTCTTCTCTTAACAAAGAAAAATAAAATTGTGCTCCCTAGTAACACGTACAGAAACTCCTATGTAGTTGTAGGCTGTCTAAAAATCATAATAGATAGCTGATCCCCATCAAACACCGATGATGGAAGTTATAATCTGACGACTTCCAGAAGGTTACAATTTGTAGACTTTCACGTAGATCGCTAAAGGTTACAATCTGACGACCTTCACGACAACTGATGGAAGCTCTAATCAAACAGCCTTCATAATCAACATCGGGAGTTACAATCTGACGACTCTCACATATCAGAGAGCTAAAGCAAAGATTACAAAATGACGATCTTTGCAACGCTTCGACAGAAAGAGACTACAAATCGACGGTCTCTTCAAATCAAGCTGCGGAAGTCCTCCCCGCACACCAGCATCAAGATGCGCCGCGTTCATAGCCACGAACGCAGCTCCAAAAGTTGCAAACGCAGCTCCAAAAGTTGCAAACGCAGCTCCAAAAGTTGCAAACGCAGCTCAGATTTGGCCGCCAACGCAACTTCCAAATCGCTGTAAATGCAGCCTTCAAACGCTGTAAAAGCATGTCACATCCAGCTCCAAACGCAGCTCAGATCCACTGCCAAAAGCAGCTCTTAAATCGTACAAACGCAGCTTCCAAATTGCTGTAAACGCAGCTCAGATCCGCTGCCAAACGCAACTCTTAAATCGCTGCAAATGAGCTTCCAAACGCTGCGTCCGAGCTTCCAGATGCTGCGTTCAAGCTTTTAGGCATTGCGTTTGGACACAGAATTCATGCCAGAACGCAAGCCTGCGTTTGACTCGTTCAAACATGAGCTGAACGGTTCCAAAACCGTTTCCCACGATCTGAGGGGATCACAACTCCACTCCGGCAGGAGCTTTCTTCATCCTTGGCTTGTCTAACCAATTACGGTTAAATCAACTCTTTCATAGAGTTTCAAACTCATTCAGAGTTCTCCACAACGTCAAATCGTGAGGAGAAGATCATGTTCCAGTGAAACAAGACGTCGGGTCGTCAACGAGAAGCAAACTCGACGCGAGCATTCGAGGGAGGTATCTCATCGCCACCGTGAAGAACCCATAATTAAACAAAGGGGAGAATCCAGATCATTCTCTTCTCTTTTGTAATCAGGAAATCCAATTGTAACTGAGATTAAAGGAATACAAATCAATTTTCCTTCATTTCTTTTACTGCAAATTTTCCCACAAACAAAAGATGGCGACTCTGCTGGGAACTAGCTTCTCTGACGAAGAAGTGGTGGCGCAATCCGATGTTCATCTCACTGGAACAACCGTCGAAACTCTCGTGGTAGAGTTTGATCAAGCCAAGTTTGAGAAGGCCCTCTCCTCCGAATCCCTTAGCCCCAAGGCCATGCGCAAGATCCACAATGTCTCCAAAGAGACTAAAGTTCCAACTGCTCCAATTGCAGCCGAACCGCCTAAGGAAGACTGCTCGGACAGCCCCTCCCCCAATGGAGTGGGCTCAGCTTCAGCCAAACTCGCGCCAAGACGACTGGTATCGGGTCGAAAGATGCCCATTGAGGTGACAAAGGCCTCGAAGCAGGCTAAGAAGAACGTCGCTCAACAGAGGAGGAGATCCTTACGACAAGCACATCTCCGAGAATGCCGATCCTCAAGTCAACACGAGCTTCGTGTTTGTGAGCCTAAATGCAACCATGTGCTCTGCGTTTCTGCTTCAGAACACAAGCCTCGCATCCATGAGCCCAAACATAGGCTCTGTATGAATAAGACTGAACACAGCCCTCAGAACTGCATTTCACCAGCAACACCTGGAGCTCAGACATGCGTTCGGGTGACGAAATTCAATATGGAACCTGGTGTATACCGTGGAGCTTCGGGGCGCTGCCCCGAACCCCACCGGGGGTATTCCATCCCCCCCGGACCCCCGGCCAGGGGCGCGCCGTCCCCTGGACCCCCGGCTCGCTGACCGGACAGCGAGACCCCCGAATACTCTGCGTAGCGCGATTAGATCGAGGGGCGGATATAAGAAGTTCATGGATCCAAGGCATCTAAACCAGATTCATGTTCACCAAGAGCCAGTCCTATCCAATCATAGACCGGGGGTTCCAATTCAAACCTCACAATCAGTGAGTAGTTCTCTTCGAATCTTTACAACAGATTTGAGAGAGTTCATATCGAGAGAAAGACCGATGCAACAAGTCATTCCTTCATTCCGATGTGAACGACTGATTCCTATGGTCCTTTCGAGATGTCAATACTGCTCATATGCGGCCCAAACTGTTGGTGTTCGACCAATTTACGAACGTTGCTTTGCCCAACCAACGAAGACGTTCTCACAGGAAGAAGTCTCCAGAGACCGAATATCCCGAGCTCACTATCAATGTGATCGGCAGAGGGAAAACCTCAGGTCCTAGTTCCAATGACTCTGAGACAAGGCGTTCACTGACCGTCAGAGAAATCACAGACGAGTTTGAAGGAATCTATCAACGCACTCGGACGCAAACAGGAGCCATTCCCCTTGTCAACTATCGGAGGTTAGCCCAAGGAACCAATTTCGATGATGAACACTCAGCCATTGCGGAGTCTCAATCATCAAGCTCTTTCATTGGGTATGAGAGCTTCACTCACATGGCAGAACATTCTGAAGATCTTTCAAAGAGGGTTGCTGAGCAAGACACCATGCTCAAATCACAACAGAAGACCCTCAATGAACTCATGGCCCTGTTGACTCAAATTGTCATAGACAAGGCCAAATCTCAGAAGACAGATTCGCCACCTAGGCAAGAATCCTCCCGGAGAGGAAAAACGTCTTCATCCCGACCCCACACAAGCAAAGGGAAGGGAAAGTGGTTGATGACACGGCTTCTGACCAAGAAGCCCACAACCTAGAATCTTCCTCTGATGAAGGAAAAGAGACGGAGAACGAGCAGAATCTCCAGTCTGCCAAAATGGAAGAATTGGAAGCCCGCCTTAATGTCATTGCCAACAGAAGCGAGCTCCAAAAAGAGGGAGTTGTCAGACCCTATCCTGCCAAATGGGATGCAGCCTCTTATCCTCCAAAATTCGAGGTCCCGACGCTACAAACCTTTGACGGCACGGGATCACCGAACCAACATATCTATCATTTCAAGTCACAGACTGGGAATGTGATATCAAATGACGCCATACTGGCTCGATTATTCATTGGCACCCTCAAGGGAGTTGCCTCTGAATGGTTCAGGAAACTTCTTATGGGATGTATCCAAAAGTGGACAGATCTAGAGAGACTCTTCCTGTCAAGATTCTTTGAAGAGGATACAGAAGTCTCCATCCATACCCTTCTCGCCACTAAGCAGAAGAAGAAGGAGTCCGTCAAAAAAGCCTTCGTCAAAAGGTTCCGAACCATGGCTCTCCGGTGTTCGTCAGGTATGACACAGTCTACACTGGTAGAGACTTGTCGACACAACTTGCAGACCGACCTCCTAGCCCGAATCAGAGTTGCAGAATGCCGTTCTTGGAGACAACTAATCTCTCAAGGAGAACATGCCCAAAAGATTATTGCCAGGATCAAAGCTGAAGAACAAAGCAGGCAGGATCAACCTGAGCAATCAGACCAAGCTCACTCTTCCCAGTCAGAACCGGAAGATACTACGATCACTGAAGCTAATCCTCTTCAATAGGATGGTGGGTCTACCAAAACTATCATGTTAATGATCACCTCTGATAGTCCATTCCCTCCAAATTCTCCTACCAATCCTCTTCAATAGGATGGCGGGTCTACCAAAACTATCATGTTAATGATCACCTCTGATAGTCCATTCCCTCCAAATTCTCCTACCAATCCTCTTCAATAGGATGGCGGGTCCACCAAAACTATCACGTTAATGATCACCTCTGATAGTCTATTTTCTCCAAATTCCCCCATGAATCCTCTTCAATATGATGACAGGTCCACAAAACTATCACGTTAACAATTACCTCTGATAGTCAAACTCATCAGATATTAGCCTACCAGGTGATGTGCCTCTATTCCGACTTCATGGATAGTGGCCCACAAGACGACATGCAATGTCTATCCCTCTTTTTCTTCCCCTGCTAAGTCTTAATCAAGACTGGGGGTTGGTTACTTGGAATCCACTTGATTAAGAGTAATGAATCTTTCACATCGTCGAGTTAACATTACACTTCTGATGATCATCACCCCCACAGAGTATGAATGCAGCTTGCATCACTCCCAATTTGTCACGTTAACAATACACCTCTGACAATCAACTTATCAATCCTTGACAATAGGATGACAGGTCCTCGAAATTGCTCAAATCGCAATCTTCCCCAGCAAGACACTAAAACCTCTGACAAAACCCACTTATCAATCCTTGTCAATAGGATGATAAGTCCACAAAGTTGCTCCAATCGCAACACAAATTTGTCACGTTAACATCACACCTCTGACAAAAACCCACTTATCAATCCTCATCAATAGGATGATAAGTCCACAAAGTTGCTCCAATCGCAACATAAATCATGTCACGTTAACACTAAACCTCTGACAAAACCCACTTATCAATCCTCATCAATAGGATGATAAGTCCACAAAGTTGCTTTGATCGCAACATTGTCTTGTCATGTTAACACCATACCTCTGACAATTCACTTATCAATCCTCATCAATAGGATGATAAGTCCACAAAGTTGCTCCAATCGCAACACAAATCATGTCACGTTAACACTAAACCTCTGACAAAACCCACTTATCAATCCTCGTCAATAGGATGATAAGTCCACAAAGTTGCTCTGATCACAACATTCTCTTGTCATGTTAACACCATACCTTTGACAATTCACTTATCAATCCTCATCAATAGGATGATAAGTCCACAAAGTTACTCCAATCGCAACACAAATCCTGTCCACGTTAATATTACACCTCTGAAAAACCCACTTATCAATCATCGTCAATAGGATGATAAGTCCACAAAGTTGCTCCAATCGCAACACAAAATCCTGTCACGTTAATATTACACCTCTGAAAGTTGTCATTATAAAATCCCCAACGGATTAAATATTTTCTGGAATTATCCTAGTGATAATAAAGAAAATTTCTGAATTTCACTCTAAGTGAAAATTCATGCCAAGTTAATATTACACCTCTGGCGCTTCCAACTTTCTTTCAGTGTTTCAAGTAACACAGGAAGAAATAACGACAAAGTCTACGTATTCAACATCGTAGCACCAAAATCCATGCCTTTTACGCATGAGGGACTTTATCTCGATCCCTAATTAGAGATAAGCCTACGCCTAACACGCGTTGCCGGTTAGTCGTTTCCCATGAAAATGACAAAGTCTATGTATTCAAAATCATAGCATCAAGTCTAAGAGGGTTCATTCTCTTAGTACAACGTTACATGTGGAACGGACTTAGACAATCCACATGCTAGCCCGACTCAAACGGTAGTCGGTAAAGGCTTATCAAATCCGTTGATGGCTGAGGGTTTGCCAAAAGTCCTATGCACGTTTGCAGGTCCATCAACTTAATGGATGTGAACCGAGACTTAAAACAGATGAGCCAAAGATAAGTCTCAAAGACTTAGTCAAAAATGCACGGAAGCCACTTCCATGTCTTAAGTCAAAACGTTGAGGTCAGACCCGCGATGCAAAAACTGAACGCGGAGGTCACACCCGTGTTCCAAATTCAAAATGCAAGGTCCACCCCCACAGTCCAGAAGCAGGATTATGACGCATACCTTCACACAGGTCCTACGTGGCAAATCCCTTTAACCAAGATGCCTTCGAAGCAAGTGCAGAGAACAAATCCTTTACCATAAGAAATCAACAGCTCCAAGATCAGAGTTGAGATCCAAAGTATTCCGAAAATTCGTCCCAGTCAACCGCGAACTTTCGAAAACTTTGGAGGGGGTTCTATAGGCTGTCTAAAAATCATAATAGATAGCTGATCCCCATCAAACACCGATGATGGAAGTTACAATCTGACGACTTCCAGAAGGTTACAATTTGAAGACTTTCACGTAGATAGCTAAATGTTACAATCTGACGACCTTCACGACAACTGATGGAAGCTCTAATCAAACAGCCTTCGTAATCAACATCGGGAGTTACAATCTGACGACTCTCACATATCAGAGAACTAAAGCAAAGATTACAAAATGACGATCTTTGCAACGCTTCGACAGAAAGAGACTACAAATCGACGGTCTCTTCAAATCAAGCTGCGGAAGTCCTCCCCGCACACCAGCATCAAGATGCGCTGCGTTCATAGCCACGAACGCAGCTTAAATGCAGCTCCAAAAGTTGCAAACGCAGCTCCAAAAGTTGCAAACGCAGCTCAGATTCGGCCACCAACGCAGCTTCCAAATCGCTGTAAACGCAGCCTTCAGACGCTGTAAACGCAGGTCACATCCAGCTCCAAACGCAGCTCAGATCCACTGCCAAACGCAGCTCTTAAATCGTACAAACACAGCTTCCAAATTGCTGTAAACGCAGCTCAGATCCGCTGCCAAACGCAGCTCTTAAATCGCTGCAAATGAGCTTCCAAACGCTGCGTCCGAGCTTCCAGATGCTGCGTTCAAGCTTTTAGGCATTGCGTTTGGACACATAATTCATGCCAGAACGCGGGCCTGCGTTTGACTCGTTCAAACACGAGCTGAACGGTTCCAAAACCGTTTCCCACGATCTGAGGGGATCACAACTCCACTCAGGAGTGATTTAAGGGGCGGTTACATCCCATTAGCCCCACTTAGGAGCGAATTAAGGAGGTGGTTACACCCCTTAATCCCCTATAAATAACTGAAAATCAATTCAGTTCAGGTGCGGTCTGTTGGAACCTCTTGGCAGCGAAAAGAGGATCCTTCATCCTTCGGCAGGAGCTTTCTTCATCCTTGGCTTGTCTAACCAATTACGGTTAAATCAACTCTTTCATAGAGTTTCAAACTCGTTCAGAGTTCTCTACAACGTCAAATCGTGAGGAGAAGATCATGTTCTAGTGAAATAAGACGTCGGGTCGTCAACGAGAAGCAAACTCAACGCGAGCATTCGAGGGAGGCATCTCATCGCCACCGTGAAGAACCCAGAATTAAACAAAGGGGAGAATCCAGATCATTCTCTTCTCTTTTGTAATCAGGAAATCCAATTGTAACTGAGATTAAAGGAATACAAATCAATTTTCCTTCATTTCTTTTACTGTAAATTTTCCCACAAACAGTAGTAGCCTCTATTTGTGTGGGATTCTTTGCTTGTGCCGGGGATGTGTTATCCGTGAACCACCGAGCAACATTCCTAAGTCGGAAACGAAGAAGGCTTAAAATTTTCGACAAGGAAACAAGAAACCGAAGTAAGTGTCTTAGCAATATAAGAAAAGTACTCTTCTTAAGATTAAGTCTAAGCTCGAACTCAGGGAAACACCAAAAGACTCTAAGAATGCTCGGGAGTGGATGAAGAACTCTATCCTGCTCTCAAAGTTCTCCAAATGCCCGCTTATTACCTTGCACAAATGTGTAGGAGGGGTATTTATAGCAGTTGGGAGCCATAACCGTCGAATAGAAGGCAAATGACTTGATGGTCACTGTCTCATGTATGCGAGACAGTGTTTACTGTCTCGCCTAAATAAGACAACGTTAGGGGTTTTGTAACCGCCGTCCCACTACTTGAAGTGCGTTAAATACTGTACTTTTCATGGGTAGTGGGTGTATTTCCAGGGTGAAATTTCCCATTAACATTAATGAGTTTTCTCAAGCAGTTATGGAGCCAAGTGGACACAAAAAAATATCACAAAAGCGTGAGAAAATTTGGGAGACAGTCTCATAGTTGGTGAGACAGCCATCACTATCTCACATATGCGAGACAGTTCACACTATCTCGCATATGCGAGACAGTGGAAACTATCTCACTAACAGTGAGACAGCTCTGTTTTCGTCAAAAGTTGACTTTGTTATGGAATTCATTATATCTTCGGTCGATTACAACAAATTCAAAAGAGATAGCCTTTTTATAAGACTTCTTTTACACAACAAAATGAAAATTACAACTTTTTAGAAACAAACGCAGGATCGTTGTTTGGATCGCTGCTTGCGTGGGATCTTTGCCTGTGCCGGGAGTGCTTTGACTCGTGGACCACCAAATCACAGATTCTGATTGAATCGTGAGGGGTTAAATGATTCTGACTTCATTTATCGAAGTAAGAACTTGAAACGATATCTTATCGAAGTAAGATAGTCGTTCTTCTTGAAATCAAGTCAAAGCCTGAATATCAAGGAGTGGTTAGAAGCTCAGGAACTCTGCTCTCTCTGCTCTGGAATGCTCCAAAATAGGCTCCAAAATGACCAGCCTTCTCAAAAATGGCCTTCGGGGGGTATTTATAGCCCCTAGGAACAGTTGGTGGAAAACCAGCTCGCGAGACAGCATTTGCTGTCTCGGCTGTCGAGACAGTGTTTGCTGTCTCGACGGGCGAGACAGTGTTTGCTGTCTCGGCCCGCGAGACAGTAAACGCTGTCTCGTAAACAGTAACTGTCAGGCAATTTTCGTTTTAACTGCCTTCCCACGTTTCAAACTCCGTTATTTTGGCAGTTATTCACGTGATTTTCGTCCACGATGTTTCCCACATCCCTTGGCAGTTAATGGACACGTGTAGGGCAGTTACAAAGATGGTTTTGACCATTTCAACACTGTCTCGCTGGTCGAGACCGTAAACACTGTCTCGCTGGCGAGACAGCAAATACTGTCTCGCTGGCGAGACAGCAAATACTGTCTCGCTGGCGAGACAGCAAAGCCTGTCTCGCTGGCGAGACAGCAAAGCCTGTCTCGCTGGCGAGACAGTTCCTTCCTGCTTTGATTTTCAATATGAGATCCTTTTGAGTGATCTTCTCTATGTTTGGGATATCTTTTAGCATTTTTTGACGCCTACAAGCTCCAAGTCTTTTTCGGCTCGACTCCTTTACTTTCGTTCATGTTGGATGATCTCCTTTGACTTTGATGATGGCGTTCTTCATATTCTCTCTGACTTGATCTAGGTTTGTGACCCATAGGTAATTTTTAATACCTACAGATACCCCCTCCAAAGTTTTTAGCCTCCTCAGTATTTTATCGAGGAGTCTAAAATACTTTGGAAAAGATGGGCCCTGCTTTTGTCCAACGTTGGACTGTGTAGAAGGACCAATGAGTTGCTTCAGTTTCTTAACTTATGGTACTGTGACGTTGTTGACCATTTGTTGAAATCAAGAACTGGTGTCGATTTGTTGATGTTTGAAAGGTTGAATTTGCTTGTGTCGTTGAGTTAACGCTGAATTGATCATCTTTGTCAAGAGCTCGTAGCTGGATTGGAATTGAATTCCCAGGGGTAATTTCAGATGAAAAACTACCATGAGTATGTTGGACTCCCAAGGACAATTTTGGAATATAATCACCCTGGGTACCTTGTGTATATGTTGAAAGAATGCTGTAAATGCACCGGAGATGGACTGCGGACTTATTGGATGCCTACCGGATGAGGCCCTTTGTGTGAGACAGTCTACACTGTCTCGCATATGCGAGACAATGTTGACTGTCTCGCTCGAAGAAGGTGGTTGTCGGGTTGCCTTTTTAAATGCAAAGGGTGCGACGGTTTGGGGCCTTTTTTTATTGCTTCCTTGAGTTCGAATTTGTTGCAAAACCTCATAAAACAAGTTTTCAAACCCCTTTTTCTCTTTTGTCTCTCCAATCTTGGTTGAAAGAGAAAACCCCTTTAGGGTTTGGAAGCACTTCTTCAAGATTTGATCATCCTCTTCTTGTTTTCTTCCACCAAACCCCATTTTCCTTAGCTCCTTGCTCAAAACCGATCTTGGGGTATTGATTTGATGTCCCCTTGAGCCTTTCTTTGGACTTTGCCACAAAACCCTAACTCCTCATCAAGATTTCGGCCTAAACCCTTATTTCGACCATGTCTCCAAAGAGATCGAGAGCTTCTAAGGACAAATCTATTGCCCAACCATTTGAGAAGGATGAGGTTGCTATCTCATCATTTGGAGGTAAGATTTTATCATTTTATAAATTCAAAAATTAGGGTTTCGCCTCATTTGCTCTCCTTCATGAGGCATTTGGGAAGAGCCGACATCCTCATTTACGGGGATCAACGCTTAATAGGTGTGTTTTACTTGGCTAAAACATATCCTAAGGCCAGAGGGATGGTTTCACACTATCTTGCAATTTGTAAGATAAGGTATACTGTCCTGCAGTTTGCAGGATAGTGTAGACCGTCTTGCATATGCGAGACAGTTGTGGCTGTCTCGCAAACTATAAAGCAATGACTCTGTCTCGTAAGTTTGCAAGATCAGTTTAACTCACTATTTTTTCCTTATGAATCTTCTTTAACTGTTTCTGATATATTCCCTTCTGTTCGTTGCAGTTAATTTCCCATCCACAGCCTTTTCTGACATTGAAGTGTCTGGTCAAAGTGGCATCGTGTATGCTTCTTCTGACGAGGCACCTTCACTCCGGGAGGCTCCTTAATTTGATGCGAATGGCCCAGAAGACGTCCTTGAACTAGTGAGGGAGTCATCGTACTCTGCGTCAGTTGATTACAGACGCCCCACTCACTAAGGATCACAAATTGACTCGACCACTAAAGAAACCAAACTATATGTGTAGTAATTCCATTGAAGATCCCGAGGGTCTTTTTTGTGGCTCAGAGCATTGGCTAAAGGAATATGATGGAGCCTTCTGATTCCTTCCTTCAATTCCTCGTCATTACTCCCTCATATAACTTAGGAATTTGACAGTGACAAGGGAGATGTCCTGGCGTCTGACGAAAGACCATGAACGTATACATTGTGGGTTCATTGGCAGAGACAACAAGACTCTAGGTTCAAGTGATCGAACTTCCATTCGTGGACTTCATCTTGAATTATTGGGACAAGATAGTGTCCCGCAGAACGAGCTAATGATAAGGCTAACACTATGAAGAATCATCTCGTTCGATTAGGTAGGAAGCTGCCTATCAAGAGATATAGATGCTTTGGCTGGGTCCATTTGTCCGCTGATAAATGGTGGACAAGAATGACGAGTTATCTGATCGGATGCTAGGGTAAGGAATTCGCTGATAAAGGATTGTACACCCCGATCTGAGCCAGCATGTATAGTCTCCTAATAAGCGTAGATCATTTCTTTGCCTTGTTTGAGATTTATAATCCGAATACCAACACTTTTCTCACTAAGCATGGGGAGTTATGCCTTCCTCTTCACGAAATGATGAAGGTATCTGGATTATCGATAGGGGATATACCCTATCAAGATTACTTTCCCACCACCTATCGATTGAACCGGATGAAAGAGACGAGCTCTATTGCTTATGAAATTCTTTGGGAGTTAACCTGCCACTAAGAAACTGCTATGGTCGGGATCGATGTGAAGCCGAAGAAGTTCCCACAAGTTAGCTTGAAGCAATTTGCCGATTATTTGTTCAAGAATCTTGAGGACCCTTCAGGGAACGGGTCTGTGAGTCTCCCCCTTTAAGCCCATATGACATTAATAAGATGATATTGAAGATTAATGCTCAATCCTACACCACCCGTTCAGACGAAGACAAATTTCCAAGGGGTACAAAGTTCGAGACCTTCTTGTGGCATGCTCATAGGAAGATGAAGCCAGCGACTCTTCTAGCGGGATACTTAGCCATATGGCTAAAGAAGTGTGTGGTGCCTTACAAAGTCTCCGAAGCACTACATATTGAAGTCTAGTACCCAGCTGTCCAATTGGTGATTGGACGCATGCTTTCTTTGCTCCCTACCATGATTGCCGACATTCACAGCGGGCTTCACTTTTTAGCTACCACCTTCAAACAAGAAGGAAGTAAGCCCTCAAGCAAAATTTCTACTTCCAAGATAGAGCTATCGTACACTTATTTGATTGCTTGGCTCGTCCTCCATTGGTCTTACCTGATGGCGCTTGAGATTATAGATCCGGACCTTCCTCTGCTACAAATCTTAGAGGAGTGTAAGTGGGTGACAAGGCAATGACATGAGGTGACAAGGCAGTTCAAAATTCACAAGTACTGGGAATACTTCAAATGTTTCCCTCAGTTCTCAGGTACTTATAATGAGATTCTTATTGACGAAGAGGAACCAAGGAAGAACATGACTGCTTTGGATGTAGGGTGTTTTCGTTGGTTGATTTACATCAATCTCAGCTATTTGGTTTTTCAGGTGAAGAATATCTGCAGCATCGAACCTTATCTTCCTTGTAGGTTCACCCGTCAGTTTGCCTACGACAAACTGTACATTGGGAATCTAAATAAGAAGTTGAAGGTTTACGGTGGCCTAATTAATGGTGCCCGGGCATGGTTCTAGAGTGTACTCGGTTGCATGGATGCCAAATTTAGCCTTCCTGTTGCCGAGCCTCAGTTGCAAACAACTTTCTTATGTTGCAAATGGCTCATAGCCGCTAATGCGCCCACCAAGAAGAAGTAGATTTTAGAGTTGGAGGCGGAAAAGAGAGCATCAAGACTTGCCTCTGAAGTAGTTCCAGAAGCTGGATCTTTGGGAAAAAGAAAGAAGCTTGCTGAGTCTGAAGAAGATCTTCTGATAGATGAAGCTGGGACCTCTGAAGAAGCTGGAGATGAAGGTACTGCGGCCAGGGTTACGAAGAGGAAGATATTGTAGGTCTCCCACATACTTTTTTTCTTAGGAGGAGGTGTTAGTTCACCTATCTCCTATGCAACTCGTCGTTCTGACCAATCCACATCTCCAGATGAAACATTATCTCCTTCTCATTCCAAGGGGAAAGATTTTACGAAGAAACCCTCTCTCAAAGAGAGAGTTGTTCTCACATATCCCCACCGAATGATTGTAGAGGTTCATGAGAGCGATGAAGAAGAAGAGACAATACCCCTTGAAACTAGGCTCACCAAGAGGAAACGATCCTGAACTTCCACCCAAGTTCAAGCTCAAGCAACTGAGACCGAGGTACGTACTAAGTTTCGACAAGAGAGAACTACAACTTCTAAAGGACCTGGTCTAATGAAAAGGGTGAAGAAAGTCATGCATAGACCATGCATCACATTGACTACATCTCAAGAAATGCCAATCAACGAGATCCCTTCCAGGGGAGGAGGTAATATTTCACCCTTATGTTGCTTTCAAAGCTTCTCCTTCAAGTTTACTGATCATATCCTCCATTCCTCGTTGATAGGGGATCATGAAGAATGTGAAATCCCGCATGAACCCACATCTCCTGAGTTCGCTCCTCCTGAGGGACTAGGCTTCACCCAGCAAATGCATGCTGCTATTAATGAAGAGCCCTCGGACACTGAGGTTGATGTGGATACAGGGATCCAACTTGATCCCGCTGTTGAAGTCATCCCTAAAACCTTCAGCCTAGGTATATCTAGTATAGATACTACCTTATTTGGGTGGTAATTCAGAGAATTGAGTGACTCAGAATCCTCTCTAATTGTTTTTGCATTTCGTCTTCTTTTAGAGAAGCTGAAGGAAATGGGTACAAGCGTTGGCTTTACTGAAGTAGCTCAAGGTAAAGATAACCTCCACTTGACGTAGATTCTTACTTTTTCTTTTGTATTGAAAGATATCTCCTTTTTATAGATGTTGTTATGGAAGAGTCAGCTGAAGAGGAGACTACCCATGATGATACAATTGGAGATTTTCCCGAGCATGACCTCAGTCAGATGAATACTTTCTCCGAGTCTGATCACAATTTGATTTCTAGTTTGCTATCAGAACCGGGTAAGAGTCAAGCTACATGACCAATTGCGGAAGCTGGTTCATCTGCATGTATGCATCTTATTCCAAGGTTACTTTTACTATTGTTAATTATGAGTAACCATGTGGGAGTTTTGATTTGTAGGACTAGCCACTGGTGCTACTACTTCTGAGGCTACTAAACAACTTAAGGATTCTGATACCTCGGGTTTGGGGTAGGATATTGTTGAAGCCCAACCATCTACCTCCCAACCCGATGCTGCTGTCCTTCAGACTGCATCTCAGGCTCCTTCTAAAAGGGAAGTCATCAAGCCCTTGGACTCGATGGTTATAGAGACTTCAGCTAGAGTCGAGGCTAGCCCGACTGCTCAAGTCGTAAAAGCAACTGATAAAGCTGGTGTATTAATGACTATTGAGTCTACACAAACTCCAGCGACTCATGAGGCTGAGTTAGCGAAGCTAGGGCTAGAGCGCCAACCTGAAGGATTTTTTGCTAGAATCGGTATTGTAAAACCCTAAAAGTTTGAATAAAATTATGATAAATAGTAATAAATATGTTATATGGTTATAAATGATATATTTTAATGTTTGAGTATGCTAGGGATTGATTTGAGATTAATCCTATATATATATATATATGTGTGTGTGTGTGTGTGTGTGTGTGTGTGTGTGTGTGTGTGTGTGTGTGTGTGTGTGT
>NC_033795.1:35791092-35866865 GCF_001876935.1 Asparagus officinalis
GCTACTTCTGAGGCTACTAAACAACTTAAGGATTCTGATACCTCGGGTTTGGGGTAGGATATTGTTGAAGCCCAACCATCTACCTCCCAACCCGATGCTGCTGTCCTTCAGACTGCATCTCAGGCTCCTTCTAAAAGGGAAGTCATCAAGCCCTTGGACTCGATGGTTATAGAGACTTCAGCTAGAGTCGAGGCTAGCCCGACTGCTCAAGTCGTAAAAGCAACTGATAAAGCTGGTGTATTAATGACTATTGAGTCTACACAAACTCCAGCGACTCATGAGGCTGAGTTAGCGAAGCTAGGGCTAGAGCGCCAACCTGAAGGATTTTTTGCTAGAATCGGTATTGTAAAACCCTAAAAGTTTGAATAAAATTATGATAAATAGTAATAAATATGTTATATGGTTATAAATGATATATTTTAATGTTTGAGTATGCTAGGGATTGATTTGAGATTAATCCTATATATATATATATATGTGTGTGTGTGTGTGTGTGTGTGTGTGTGTGTGTGTGTGTGTGTGTGTGTGTGTGTGTGTGTGTGTGAATATAGATGAGAAACATGCACGAAATCATGCACAAACCTAAAACTGAGTTGTTAGTAGTCGACTACTACTCAGAGTAGTTGACCAGTAGGATCGTTAGTCGACTAATGAAGGCAATAATCGACTAATCGGGCTGTTTCCAGAATTCTTTTAGGTTTCGGGTTGGTTTTGTTTTATTTTCAAACCCAGTTGTTTATACCCCTATATATACTCGTTAAAACCCTATTTTCAAAGATTATAATTTGTGAAAACAGTAGCCACCTTCCTCCTAAAACCCTAGCCCTAGTTTGTGAGATTTGGAAGAGTAATTGAAGAAATTTATTAACAAAGATGTTAACCCTAATTAGATTAAGTAAATCATATGTTTCATGTTCCAGTTAGACTCTGTTAAAGGTATACATAATGTTTAAATCTTGTTTAATATTGCATAAGTGCATTTTAATTGGTTATCTTCCTGTTCGTGCATGTCAGATTTCATGTTCATGCAGAGTAGTCGACTACTAAGCTTAGTAGTCAACTA
Organism: Asparagus officinalis; assembly: GCF_001876935.1. Lineage (NCBI taxonomy): Eukaryota > Viridiplantae > Streptophyta > Magnoliopsida > Asparagales > Asparagaceae > Asparagus > Asparagus officinalis. The sequence goes on from NC_033795.1 coordinate 35,792,156, forward strand.
CTAAGCTTAGTAGTCGGCTACTCTGTCTCTGTTTTAATGCACAGAAACATTGTCATAGCAGAGTAGTCAACTAATGTTCATAATGGTCGACTACTAACACTGAGTTCGATTTCTCAGAGTCTGATGGACTCAGAGTAGTCGACTACTAAGGCTGTTTTCCTGAATCTTTGTCTTGCATCTGGTTGAGATGTGTTTGCGGGGTTCGAGCCACATTCCTTTGCATGTAAATTCATGAATACACCAGTACAATGTCGTTTGCATACACATGAGTACCCCAGAGGTGATTATGTCAAGTGTTGGGTTGTTTATTGTTCATACATCATTGGTTATCGTTGATGAGAACAGCTTAGTACTATATGGGATAGTGCATCGATATACCAACTTTACATAGTTTATACATGAGATGTGTATCGTTGATAAGCTCAGTTCAGTACAACGTGAGGTAGTGCGTCGATATTCCATTTGTACAGGCCATTGAGTCGAGTTTGGATGCTTTGTCTAACAGTCCGTCCATATGAGAGTGCGATGAGGCTTGTGAGCCGTCTTTTTGGATACCTATATGGTAGGCCGTTCCGCACTCATGTTATGCACTAAGATCGTGATGAGACTAATGAGTCGTATACACTGTTTAGGATACCTACAGGTAGTCCATTGCACATGATGATGCTAAGTTTTAAAATCTTGCAAAGAGTTGCACTAAGATAGCTAATTGATAGCCTGAGTTTTTGGTGGATGTCAGTTATGGATATGATTCATCATTAAGATATATGACCAAGATACCTTTCTCTTGAAAGTATTTGTGATTAGATGTTAGTATTTATTCTATCTCCCTAGTGATAGTGGAGGATAAAATAAATACGATGTATTGATGTATTTATTTTTTTATTGCTTTCTTTATGTCTTAGTTGGGATCAATGATTAGCGATTCATAATTTGAGATATATGACATATACATGAGTGTTTCCTTGTTTGGATTATTTCGCTTGACGTACCAGTCTCGTGTTGTGGGTTTCTAATTGTTAATTTTATTTAGGTTGTTTATTCTTAGTTCAGTGTTAATGTTTAGATATCTACAATTTGAGACATATGGTATATACATGAGGGTTTTCTTGTTTGGATTATTTCGACGTACTACGTCTCGTGTTGTAGATTTCTAAATGTTAATTCTACTTAGATACAGAGAAAATAGTCTAGGTAGACTATGCTTAATAGATAGAGCCTTCATTCTATTTAGTATCTCTTCCCCTGGGGGCGGATGGAGGTGATCTTGCTGTAGCTCTCTGACGCTCTTTATGTGGTTTTTTTGTTGTTTTCTCTTCTTTCAGGCAATATAATGGTTCAGAGAGCTGCAGATGACGAAGTTCTTGCATAGTTGCTGTCTCATGAGTTATTAGTAAAAGTTCCACAATAGATTTTTCTATGATTTCATTCAGACTTTAGAGTTTTATTTTTATATTGTAAAGGCAGTGTGCCTTTGTACGATTTCTAATTGATTCATGTTGAGACATTTTCTTTATTCTATATATCAAATGTATTTTCAGTTGAGATATGATTTTATGAGATAGCTCTTCCCATATCATGTGTATTATGTTTATTTCTTTATTTTTGCCTATTTTATACCTACACTTCTTTTTATTCCACTAGAGGATATTACTATGATTGGTGAAATGTGTTATTGCATAGTGTGGGTGCATGGTATGTTTGACATCTATGGGTTTACCTTAGACTGCAACCATGTGTGAAAACAGGAGCATCACAAGTATGTTCTCTCTCGTAGCTACTTTAAGGTCCCAAGTATCAGAACCGTTATTAGTAACTTAAGTGTTTACTTCTTCTTCTTCTCTTTCAGTGCCTCCTTCATTGTTGTATGATTCTATTAAAGCGCTGATGTCGGATGAAGATCCGAAGAAGGCTACAATGTGCACGGAGCTTTATAGTTTCGCTTCTTTCCTAAAAATGATGATCGAAAAAGTTATTCACAAGGGATTGTACTTCTACACTTTCAGGAGATTCCTTGATCAACATGTAATAGACATCAGGGAAGAAGGATATGTAGATTTGGCTGACTCCATTGTAGTGGACTTGGCTCACTTAGAGTAGGAACTCGAAGAGCTAAAGGAACTCTGGACTGCTGGTGCTTATTCATACATATCTGCTCATATAGAATCCGGTTGACAGGCATGGCACGATACACATGCATCTGATGGACTTGAACTCCAAAAGCTACAGAGTCGTGTCTAACAGATGAGAGCAAGTCTACACAAGAAGGCGAAAACCAAGGCTAACTTGCTCCAATCTCTTGAGTTGAACCAAGCAGAGATAGCCCGTCTCAAGAAATCCCTTGAAGACACCAAGAATACTCGGGCCATCATAGAAGACGACTTGGCCGGCGTGGAGAGTGCTTGTACGAAGATGCTCGAGAAAATGAAGCCTCGGGAAGAGAAGACGGCAGGGATGGAAAAGGAGGTCGCTAAAGCTTCGGCTACCACTGAGGATGCTATAAAAGCTGATTTGAAGGTAGAGCTTGCATGAGCTTATGAAAAGAAGTTTTCTAAGCTAGAGGAGTGTATCCACCGTCACAAGCTGCTTATCGAGTGATATCATCACTTTTGTATTTTTGTTTTCTTTTATGAATGAAATGAACTTTATGATGGTTAACCTCTATTATGATTACTCATTCTGTTTGGAATAAATAAGCATAATACATATAGGATTTTGACAAACCCTTAGCAATAAACGAGTTTGATGAGCCTTTACCTACTACCATTTGATTCGGGCTATCATGTAGATTGTCTAAGTCCGTTCTACATGTAACGTTGTACTAAAAGAGTAAACTCTCTTAGACTTGATACTACGATATTAAATACGTAGGCTTTGTTATTCTTATAGGAATAGACCACCCGACTACGTGTGTTAGACGTAAACTTATCTTTGATTAAAGACAGAGATAAAATTCACTATGCATGAGAAGCATAGATTTAAATGTTAATAAATCAGTAACAACAATTGGCTACACGTGTAGACTTTTAGAGTTTTGTGTCTTCTCTTGGGGCAAAGACAAACCCTGATATGTCTCCTCTTAGGGCAGAGACAAACCCTAACATGTCTCCTCTTAGGGCAGAGACGAACCCTGACTTGTCTCCTCTTGGGGCAGAGACGAACCCTAATATGTCTCCTCTTAGGGCAGAGACGAACCCGATTTTAAAGAGAAAGAATGTATTTTTTATCTTATTCTTTGAAGGGGACTCCTTGTTCACGTGAACTTAGAGTTGAATGATTCTGGATGCACGTGCATTAAAGAATCTAGAAAGAAATTCAGAGTTGGATCTCCACTCCAAGAGTCATATTTGAGTTGCACCACGTGGCATTGACTCTAAATTTTTTTAACTCACATGAGCAAAAGGTGGAATTTGGATAACCCTAAACTGTCTGAATGTTTGATTATCCAAGGTAAGAATTAAGAAAGGATTTTAGTATTAGCCCTAACCATCTGAAGGTTTGATCGTGTGGGAGTGTGAGAAGACCCTAATTGTCTGAAGGTTTGATCGTGTGGGACTTTGAAGGTAGTAGATATGATAAGAATGGTTTTGATTACTAATGTTTCCTTGATAATCAGGACACAGTGGGAGTTTTGGTGTAAAGTTCTTGACAATATTTTCTTGCGAAAACTTGACACAATAGGGTCTGATTATTGCTATGGATCAGTAGTTAATGCAATGTGTAATATCGAGTACTATATCAGGACTTCAATAGTGAGAATATTAACTGCCTAGACACAGCAAGGGGAATGTATGAGTTTAACCATGAAAGAAGAAAAGAATATATTTTCTTATCTTTCACTTCACAAGGGAATTCTAGTTACCAGGAAATATTGATAACCAGGGAGCTTGTTTTAAAAAAGGATTTGAAGGAATTCAAATGATTTGTTCCAATTGGATTGAAGCTAGTGAAATGTGCTTCATATCTAAAGGAACCTTAAAACCCTCAAAGAAGAATTTTAATCATCTCAATAATGATTAAGAAAAACTATTAAGATGGTTGAGTTTCATCTCAAATAGTTAATTGATGCTGGGTTATCCTTAAGAATATTATGTATAGTATTCTCCAGGAACTTCCCATCGACGGGCATTGCTGCTATCATTGATACATAATGATATATATGAATATGTACAATAATTCAAATTACATACATCAAATTTATTTTTTAATAGGTTATCCTGAATGCTCTAGGGGTAGTACTTCTTCAGGAACTTCTCATTATTGGCATCATAATCTTGTTACCATTTTGGGTGATCAAGCGATATGTTCCATTTGAGTAGACCGTACAAATTTGCCTCTGACCAAACAATCAGATGTGTCTACTATAAATGGTCCTTCCTATTTGGGTTGGAACTTACCTTTTCTCTTTGAGTTAAGTATCATTAGTCTCCAAACGGAAAATACCAAGTATCCCTCTTTAAAGACCCGTTGTCGGACCTTTTTATCGAAGGCTTTGGAGATTCAAGCTTGGTATAACTCAATTTGTTGTTGAGCTTCTAAGCGTTTCTCGCCTAACATCTCGAGTTCTTTGAGATGTTTTTGATGTTGCTCTTCCTTCGTCATCCTTGTTGCAAGAGCGACGCGAAGGGATGGAATCTGAATCTCCAAGGGAAGAACAGCCTTGTACTCATACACTAAGGAATATGGAGTTGCTCCGGTAGGTGTGCGTGCTGTGGTACGAAAGGCCAAGAAAGCCCCATCAAGTTTGTCATCCCAATCTCGCTTGTTGGTTTTTATTAGCTTCATAAAGATTTTGATGATGGTCTTGTTAAAGTCTTCAGCTAAACCATTTACAGCGTGATTATAAGTTGTTGACGAGACGTCTTGAATTCTAAACTTTCCATAGAATTTGATGAATGCGTTGCTGACAAACTAAGGGCCATTGTCATACACAATTCACCTTGGAACTCCATATCAGTAGATGATATGGTGTTTTATGAACTTAATGACGTCGCTCGTCTTTACCTCTCTGAGTGGAATTGCTTCGGCCCACTTGGAAAAGTAGTCAGTGATTGCCAAAATAAAGCGGTCAACTTTGACCGACGAAGGAAAAATAGGACCAACAATGTCCATTCCTCAGGTTTCAAATGACCAGGATGTGGTCGAAGGGTGCAAGTGTTCTAGTTGTTGATGCATGTAGTTAGTATGTATCTAACATGTGTGGCACGATCGTGCATACACGACTACGTCCTTTACCATAATTGGCCAATAATGTCCCAATCTTCTAAGGCGATCACATAGTTTGGGACCGGGCTGGTGTGCACCACAAATTCCGTCATGCGCTTCCTTGAGGGCTTCTTCTGCCTTGTTGGTTGAAGACATCGGAGCAACATACCATCATATGTATGACGATAGAGTGTCTGGGTTGCTGCATTGTAATAAAACTATGGTGCTCTTCGTCGGACTGAGTCTCCTTGTTTTATGTCTTCTAGCAAGATGTCGTGTAAGACATAATCAATAATAAGAAAATGCCAGTCTCGAGGTTCGAGTTCGATCCTAGTTGCGTGCACCTCTTTGATGTCTAGGGCATAGTCTGGTATAAAAAACTGATGAGTTCTCATAGTAACCAACTATTCTGTCTCAGGAGGCTATGCTAAAGAGACTACCAATGCCGCTAGTGCATCTGTATAAGTATTCTGGAGATGCGGGATGTACTCAATGAATAAATTTTTAAATGATTCTGCCATTTCAATAGCCACTTTATGGTATGGGATCAAGTCTTGATTCCTGACTTCGTATTTTCCTCGAATTTGGTTAATGATTAGATAGGAATCTCCAAAGGTTTCAAGGTACTCCACTCCCAGCTCTTTGACGAAACTGATTCTAATGAGAAGCGCATATTCAGTTACGTTGTTGGAACATGGCCCAATCAGTGAATAGGCTCGAGGTATCACATGTTTCTCTAGGGAAACTAGGACAACTTAGACTCCTGAAGAAATCTTTGAAGAGTGCTTGCCATATGAGCAGCTCGGGAGGCGCCATCGAAATACAACTACCACACCTACTAATGAGAGGTAGTGTTGACTATGTGGGTTTCATCTAGCAAATCTTCATATAGTTCTGCTTTATCTTTCATACGGTGAACTGCTAAAAGATCACAAATTGCCTGCCCTTTGATTGATTCTATTGTTTAAAGTGAATATCATACAATGATAGAAGTAAAGCCCATCTCGCTAACTGTCAATTCATAGAAGTCGGTTGTGTTATGAACACGTGGATTGGATTGACGTTGAAAATGACATAAATTGTCTGTCTAACCAAATAGTATCGCATCTTTTGAATTGCAAACACCAGGGCAAGGCACTCCTTCTCAATCATTAGATATTGAGATTTAGTACCTACCAATGTTCTGCTCAAATAATAAACCATCTATTCGTGACCATTATCATCGTCTTGTGCTAATAGAGCACTCAACGAGTGGTTCATCACCTTGACATAAATCAGGAACAGTTTCCTTGACCTCGGTGCGATAAGAGGATTTGATAGGTATGCCTTAATGTCTTCGAAGTCTTTCTGACAAACATCGTCCCAAACGAATGACACACCTTTCTTTGTGATCTTAGAGAATGGTTGATACTTTCCTATAAGGTTCGAGATGAATTAGCAAATATATGCTAATCGTCCTTTTAACCCTTTGAGTTCCTTGAGATTTCTCGGAGGTTGCAATTCATGGATCACTTTCACTTTATTAGGATCAATGTGGATACCTTTCATGGTGACGACGAATCCTAGGAACTTGCCAGTGAACATTCCTAGGAAAGACTTAGTAGGGTTCATCTTCAATTGGTGACTTCGCATGAGATCAAACATTATCCTCATGTCTTTAATGTGATCATCTTTGCTACGGCTTTTAATGACCAAAACATCAACGTAGCATTTGACGGTTTTCCGAAGATGTTCTTGGAAAATTTTCATCATGGCTTATTGATATGTTGCACCCGTATTCTTTAGACCGAAGGATATAACTGTGTAGCAGAAGATACCAAGCAGTGTTCTGAATGAAGTGTACTTTTTTCTATTTAGGTATATTTTAATTTGATTGTACTCTAAGAACCCATCCATGAATGACATTCTCTCAAACCTATATGTGTTGTCTATGATGACATCATGATGGGAAGAGGGAAGTTATCTTTTGGGCAGGCGGCATTCAGATATCAAAAATCAATGCAGATTCTGATCTTCTCATTCTTTTTAAGAACCATAACAATATTCGCCACCCAATCTGGATGTTGCTCTTATCTGATGAAGCCTGAGTTAATCAACTTTTGACCTCAGCTTCAATTGACTCCATGATTTGAGGATGAAATTGTCTTTGTTGTTTCTTAACAGGTTTGGCATCCAACTTGATGTTGAGTCAGTGCATAGCCACATATGGATCAAGTCCTGGCATGTCCTCATAATTCTATGCAAAGACATTGATATATTCTCTGATGAGGGCAATCAATTCCTCTTTTTCTTCTGGTGAAAGACTGTCGCTAATAAATATGGGCTTCGGATTTGCATCGTCATCCATATTTACTTGAACCACATTATCCTTATTAGGAGGTTCCCTTTGCTCAAATCTGACACCATATTGGATGTTTAAGTGATGGATCTAAGGACCTTCCCAGACTGGTAACTAATTATCTTCCTCAGCTTTTGTAGGATCAACAGTGACCATGTTTGACATCAAGCCTTTGAACATTTCTCTAAGTCTGACATCAGAATCCCATAGTGAAGAATCTAATGAATGTCCATCCTTACTTGAATCAGACAGCTGGTTATTAGAATCAGACAGGTGGTTATTAATCTGCCAGCAACACTCATCAGAGGATGAATAAATATAGCCTTGACCCCTCTTTTGCTTGTAATTGTTGTTAGGCTTTCCTTTTGATACATAAGAAGGTCAGAGTGGAACCTTAGTACCTCGACCAAAGTGAAGACCTTCTCTAAGTGCGAGGTTGTATCCCCACTTCTTCATATAATAATGTACTTGTGGGCTATATTTGAGGAAAAGTCGACAAGGTCCTTCATCATCATTGCTGTTCTCCCAAAAGGGATTTAGTGGTGGAAATGACTCTCCCTTTCCAAAGACTGTCTCTTTCCTACCCTCTGTCTTTGCAGGAAGGATGAAAGTTGTCCCAAATGAGTCTTGGAAACACTACTTCGTCATGCAAGACGATTGAAGCGACACATGTATGTTGGGGTTTCTATATAGTCCCTGCATTACATGATCAAGACAAGGTACATACTCTAAATCATCATTCATTATATAGTTACAATCGGCAAGTTGCCAGTTACAACCTCCCTCTAATGATTCACCACTGTCAAGATCGATTACAAAATGTTCTATGTCATTGAATACAAAACATTCGTCGTAATTAAACTCGGCTTCGGTATCAGCTTCTTCTCTGCTGTCCGTGTTATGGGCCGATGGTTCGGTATCAGATTCAATACTATATAAGAGGAAATCAGTAAAATGATTCTCCAACCCCTTTAATGGATGCTTGTCTGCGACCACCGTTTTGACTTTGTTATCAATGTCAACGTATTTCAGACACTGATGCAGTGTAGAAGGAACTATAACATTACTATGGATCAGGGGTCGACCTAATAGCAAGTTATAGGAGGTCTCTTCATCAATGACGTAGCATGTGACCTCAGACTTCAATACTCTATGTTGACACTTCACTCAAATTTTACCCAAGGGTCTGGATCCACTAGTATTGAATCCATAAATAACAGTGCTTATAGAAGCTAATCTGCAAGCAAAAATTCCAAGATGGTACATCAATCGGAATGGTATGACGTAATTACGAAGCCTAAATCAACTTGGATTCGGTTGACGACGGTCGAGACAATTTATCCAGTCAAGTACAAAGGCATATCATACTTTGAATTTCTCACTTGCATGTCATCCCCAGTGAAGGTGATGCAAGAGAACTATTTGGCTGCCAGGTGGAAGTGTTGAACTGATGGTTCAGGCTATTCGGGGGCTTGTTTGATCTGAACGAGGAAAACCTCAAAATCAGCCAAAGCCTCTTTTAAAGCCTCCCTGGTATCTTTGGAAAGACATAGCTACTCATAGAGAGTACTTCTCGCTGGGATGTTAGACAACTGAGCCATAACGTCAAAGCGGTACGAAGTATTCGAACTCTCTAACTTGTCTTTCCCGATCGATCAATTGAATCAAGTTTGCTTTGGATTTTGAACCTCTTTATGCTTGGATTCCTTCTCCTTCTGCTTTGCCTCAGCTTCCTTCTGTTTAGCATGAAGGTCGTCGGCTAAATATTTCGAATTAGTTGCCTGCTGCTGGGGCTTTTTAGAAGGTTCATGAGGTATTGTAGCAACCCTCAGCTCAGCCAAGGTATTGGCATTCTGATTGGGAACTTCTGGGTATTTATATTGATATTTATTCCCACACCTGGTGGCAAAGGCAGGCTCTCCATCAGCTACCAAAACCTCATGCTCATCTTCAGAAAGTGAAAGGGTTGGAACGTCCTCATCATCTTTCTCTGGAGTTGCTATAACAGGGCAGCAAGACTTGCCCTTTCTCTTGGAGTTCTTCATAGAGGAGGCCCCTACCCATTGTTCATCTTTGAGAAGATCAGGATAAACCCATATGATTTTCCCATTAAAGGCTATATGCGGCACGAGCCCGTTTAGACATTGCCCATGTAGATCATTGTTGATGGTCTTCACTTCCACCTTTGGAACAAGTTTCTACTGGAATAACAACAGAGGTATGACATTGCCAGATCCGAATCTGATAGACACCATGTTTGCTCCCACCTTCTTTTCTTTCGACGGTTTTGACGTTATGATGCGGGCATCAACCAAGGCTTGGATTCTGTCTTTGAGGACGAAACAAGTCTTGGTAGGGTGATGAACCCTCGTGTGATATGCATAGTACTTTGGATCCTAAGTCTTGTTAGCTTCCTCCTTACTTGTAATTGGTGGCAACTTGATTTTGTAGTTTTTAAGGAGGTACTTAAAGATGAGTAGAACCTCGTCATCTTTGAAGGTATATGCCCTCTGGAATCTCAAATCTGGAGTATTTTGTTACCTTTGAGGTTACTGTTGTGATGTTTGATGAGCATCAACAGCAGTCACAGGTGCCTTTCCCCTACCACGAGGAGTAAAATTAGGCTTCAAAGAATTAACCGTCTGTTGGCCTCTCTCAATCTTCTTCATTTTGAGAAAGCGTTCGACTTATTCTCCGTGAATTTTTAACTCCTTCCATGTTTTTGATGGTACAACCACCATGGCTTTCAACACATCAAGGGAAAGATAATTATGGCAGGTTTGCAATATGAACTCTTCTATCACCTACAATTCATGGCCCAGTTACCAAATCGCTTAACAAAATCGTCAACTGACTCCCCATCTTTTTGCTTCTCAACTAAAAGAGTGCCGATCGACACTTCAGTGTCGTCGTTAAAGAAATTAGTAAGGAACAAATTTTCCATGTCATCGCAGCAGTTGATGCTCCCTATCTTGAGACGTTGATACCAATCAAAGGCGGCCCTGTGAAGAGTGCCTATGAATGACTGAATCATCAAAGGTTCATTTCTAGAGATCATACCCAAATGAGACTTGAAGTAGATCAAATAATAAGTTGGCGAGCCTCTCCTATCAAATGGTGTCTAGTTAATTAGATTAAACTTCGGTGGGTACGGAATCGACTCCCACTCCCTTGGGTATGGACAAGGGATGCCAGTTTTCTTCACTTCTTGCGCAGACATCAAGGCTTTGACTTTACTCTCAAGCTCTTTCATGATTTTCTTGTCTTCACTCCCATATTTCTTTGGGTGATGTTAGGAAGAATCAATTGGATTATGCCTACCTGAAGCGTTATTATTATCGGGAGGTGTATCGATAATAATAACTTTGTCCACTTCTAGGTCGCTGTCATCTGTATTGATTTGAGTGGGTGTGGTAGTGCGATGCCTAGACTCAACCCGCTAACTGGACTCATGTTGTTAAGGTCTTTGACCCTGCATCTCTCTCATTTGTAGCATGACCAATTCCATCTCTGTCTTTATTTCAACTCTATTCTCTTCTCTTTGTGTAGCTAGAGCTTGTTAAAGCATTTGAACCATAGATTTAGGAGTGATCATGTACACCTCTCTAGCTTGCCCTATGCTAGACATTGTGTCATCAGAAGCAATTACAGAGCAAGCATATGATAATTCATCATCTGAAGATATTCCTTCATGCATCCTTCTATGGTCTCTATGTTTAGTAGCTCTTAGCTAGAGCCGAGACATTCTTTGAGAAAATTTTGGATCAACTCTTCCTCCTAGGGTGAAGTCGGGATTAGAGTCAATTAAATGACGTTTAGACTTTCCTTTTCCCTTGCCAGCCATATTAATGGTTACTTTAGGGAGATCATCGTCTTGGTTAGTGAATCTTCTCCTTAGGAAGTGTCTCGGTTTAGGCTTTGACACTTTCATTGATGGTCTGGAAAGTCTTTGAAATACAGAGACTCTTCGTGGAATGACGTTTTACTTAGAGCAGCTACATTCCGAAAGTACTACTTTAATAATCCTCTCATATGAACAATGAGTTCTTGCTTCTTGAGTAGTCCTCTTTTGAGTTGTGCTCACACCTCTAGTTTGACGGTACAGCTCATCGGTATGGTGACCGGAGCACCCTATCGTTTATTAGTGTGATTCCTCGCGTGCACATCTTCCATCCCCAAGTATAACATTGTCTTTGTTTGATAGATTTGTCTTCTTTTGGGGACGTTGACTTGGATGCAGCTTAGGATATTCTCGAGAGAGTATTTTCGGTCTTTCGACATTGTTGACATTCTCAGGACAACTTGTTGTTGCCTTTGAAAGATCCAAATTCATGAGATGATCTTCTTCCATCACTTCATGAGTCACACATTTAGAACCACCTCCTTGCGGGAGTGGAGTCTTAATAGACTCTTGGGCTTCAACACGAACCCCCTGACGGGAGGTTACAGAAATTCTTTTAGAAAGGGAGGCCTCCTTGTCCCTCTTGTGCACAACACATAAACAAGTACGTTGAGATGCCCCGGTTTTTTTGGAGGCGACATGACACCTTTGTGAAGTGATTGGTTTGGTAGTACTCCATGCACAACCCCCAGTCTGAGAAACTCCTCGGGTATTGATCACCGGACCCAAGCGCTCTTTCATTGGTGCCTTGCCTTGACCATTGAACTGACTTGAATGTTGCTAGGCTGCAACACGACAGTCTGGATGATGAGACTATTGACTCCCACAATGGTCACTAACGTGTTTGCTATGGGAAAAATTTCCTTTGTAGCTTCCATTAAATCGTTTAAAAGAAACAAATGAACAAGCTTTACACGTGTAACTCTTCTCTTTACAAAGAAAAACAAAATTGTGCTCCCTAGTAACACGTATAGAAACTCCTACGTAGTAGCCTCTGTTTGTGTGGGATTCTTTGCCTATACCGGGGATGCGTTATTTGTGGACCACCAAGCAATGTTCCTAAGTTAGAAATGAAGAAGGCTTAAAGTTAATGTTTCAACAAGGAAACAAGAACCGAAGTAAGTATCTTAGCAAGATAAGACAAGTACTCTTCTTAAGATCAAGTCTAAGCTCGAACTCAAGGAAACACCAAAAGACTTTGAGAATGCTTGGGAGTGGATGAAGAACTCTCTCTTTCTCTCAATGTTTGCCAAATACCCACTTGGTACCTTGCACAAGTGTATAGGAGGGTATTTATAGCAATTGGGAGCCATAACCGTCGAATAAAAGGCAAAATACTTGATGGCCACTGTCTCATGTGTGTGAGAAAATATTTACTGTCTCGCCTAAAAGAGACAGTGTCAGGGGCTTTGTAACCGCTATCTCACTACTTGAAGTGTGTTAAATACCATACATTTTGTGGGTAGTGGGTGTATTTCCAAGGTGAAACTGCCCATTAACGTTAATGAGTTTTCTCAAGCAGTTATGGAGCCAAGTGGACCCCACAAAACCTCACAAAAACGTCAAAAAACTTGAGAGATTGTCTCACAGTTGGTGAAATAGGCATTACTATCTCGCATATGCGAGATAGTCCACACTGTCTCGGATATGCGAGATAGTGGAGACTGTCTCACCAACAGTGAGGTAACTCCAAGTCCTTTTTGGCTCGAATCCTTTGCTTTCCTTCGTGTTGGATGATCTCCTTTGACATTGATGATGACGTTCTTCATCTTCTCTCTGACTTGAGCTAGGTTTGTGACCTATAGGCAATTTTTGATGCCTACAAAACCGAATACCACCTATGCCTTTGTTCTATGCATGCGTGTTATCTAGTATTTTGTGTGTTTGATGATCTCTGAGTAAATAGATGCTACTTGACTCAAATAGATATTAACAAATCCTTTCCCACAAGGACTGTTGACTAAGCTAGATAATGAGCTGAAGAGAATAAATCATTTTTCATAAGGATCGTTGATTGATCCAAATGATTAGCTGATAATAATGATCTATGAAGATCAATAAGAATGGAGGTGAGAATGAGCTCTTTGTCGATTTAGCCTTTAAAGCTCCCTCCCAATGGCAAGAAGCCTAAGCAAGAATAATGTTAGCCCCAAGGCCTTTCCTCTGCCCCCTGGCTTCATGTTAATCATGCCTATTTATAGGCTTAAAAGAATTAGGGAGTGAGTTAGTGGGCCTTAATTCCCCTTGGATGAGTGATTTATTGGTCATTAACTCTCCTTTAAATGGGTGAGTTAGTTACCATTAACTCCCCTTAAGTGGATGAGTTAATGGGTGAACCGTTTCCTTAAAAGTAGTTTTTACAAATCATTATGGGCGATGTGGCCCACATGGGCTATTAGGAGAAGCTCACCTAGGTGAGCTTCGTTGAGACTTCTACGATTTTCATTGTGACTTCGATGAACTTTGTTGTGCCTTCAGCGAACTTCACTGTGGCTTAAGCGAACTTCGCTACGTGGCCCATGTGGACTATTTGGGTAAAGCTCGTTTTAGGTTAACTTCACCTAAAGCTTTACTTCGACTTGATCTTGAGAGCGAGTTTTGTTATGACTTGGGCGAGGTTCGCTATAGCTTGGGCAAGCTTTGGTGATAACTTCATATTTGACTTAGAATCTGACTTGAACTTGTTAATTGACTAGGCTGACTTGAGGATGCCTTTCGACTCAGCTCGGAGTCCGAATTAGAGACACCTTTCAACTTGGACTCAAATTCTGACTTGAGGACACCTTTTGACTTGACCCTGAGTCTGACTTGAGGATTAACTCGGACTTAGGTCCTCTTCAGTTATGTTCGCATGTGATTCAAGCGAACTTCGTTGTAGCCTACCATAGCCTAATTCTTAGGCTCATTTAAAGTATTTCGTGAATGGGTGTTCACTTCTTAGACTCTGACTCAGTCTAGGTCTAATAGAGTATATTTTAACCATCTATAGAAATTACCTATCTCACCAACTGCAACAATTTCTCCTTGTTTGTTATTCTCAAAAAGTCACATACTTATTATTTTTTTGGCAAGCTAAAGGACATATTCTTGTCTTTTAAATATGACTTGAGTAACCTAATCGGATGTTACTTTGCTCCTTAGCATTCTTGCAGAGCTATAGAAAAGGAAAAGGGCGTGACCTATGTATCTACATATGTCCACGTTAGTTAAAAATTATACATTTTGGCACCCAAATCTACATAACTATTTTAACTCTATATTGTATTCAATAATTCATTGAAATCCAATTCATTCTACCATATAAAGTACGAATAGTAGAATATGCATTAGAAATGGGTGCAAATAGAGTTAAACTATTTACTTTTATAAAAGAAGGTTGGAACTTTTTATATTTTTCTAAATATGAATAGCCAAGTCTAGTTTTAACTTTTGCGAGTCGTTGAGTGGAAAAGACCATGTTTAATTGTTTAGAACCTAATGAAAGTTTTTCACAGCCTTTTTAAAATCAATATTTTTCAACTTAAGTTGTTCATTTTTAGAAACTATGGTAGTGCATCTAGTTCCAAATTTTCTTAGTTTAGAAGATAACTCACATAAAAGCTTATTTAACCTAGCAGTAAATTTTTCAATTTTATGATTTTCAATTAGTTGTTTGGATAAATCAGAATTCATGTTTTTATTCATTAACCATTCTATACATTCAAATGAGATATTTTCAGCTGCCTTTTTAGATGCATTAAAATTTAAAGAAGAATTTTCAATTTTTATTAGTCAACAATTTATTATACTTCTTTAAACTTGAATTCATATTTTAGCAACTTTATACTTTTTAGCAAGTTTGTCAAATTGACTAACATCTCAAAATACTTATCATACAAACCGTCATAAGTTAAGCATACCTCACTGTCAAAGCTCTGGTGTTCGAAATTGTCTAGATTACCTTCATTAGTCATCAAACAACAAATGTGCTCTTTTCTCATCATTTGAGATACTCTTCGAGACTTCTGCTCCACTTGACATGTCCCATGTGGTCACCTTGAAGCTTTTACCCTTATCTTTATAGTCCTTTTTGTTCAGTTGGCAATTCTTACTTAAGTGACTGGATTTCCTGCATTGAAAATAAGTTTATTTAGTATTAAAATCACTAAAGTTATATTTATTTACATTGCTTGTGTAGTGACTCTATTTGTCTTGTAGAAAGTTTTGACCATCCATTGATTTGAGGAAGTACTTATAGCCTTTAAGAATTTGATCTACATTGTTATCTTTTTCATTCTCAGCATTCGAGCTCAAACTTATGTTTGCCTTGACCTCTGATTTTCCTTTTTTTGCTCTGAGATCCCATGACCTATTTTCCAGGTTATCTTCTAATTGCTCTTCTCTCTCCTTCAATCTCGCCTAATGTGTGATAAGGTTTCCTACAAGATTATCAAGTGAGAGTTCAGATAAATTATAGGATTCATCTATAGCCGTTACCTTACCATTCCATTTAGATGAAAGTTATTAGAGAACTTTACGAATGAGCTCGTCTTGTTTGTACTCCTTTCCCATTACATTTGCCTAATTCGCAATATTTGTGAAACGTGTGAACATATCCTGTATGCTATAAGGGCCTTCATCTTGAAATTTACATACTTGTCCACAAGCATTGTGATCTTGGCCTCCTTGACCTGTGAAATAACCTTGTGTCTGATCTCTAATATTTGCCAAATTTCATACGCAGTCATGCAACAAAAAACATGGTTAAATTCATCAAAATTTAAAGAACAATATAAACCATTCATAACTTTAGCATTAAGAGAGTACAATTTCTTTTCAGCTGTAGTCTATTTATCCCTAAGCTTGACAATGGTAGTTTCATCAGCTATGTCAGTGGGTTCATGATAACCAAACTCTACCATATTCCAAACTTCATAATTGGTGGACAACAAAAATACCCTTATATGATCTTTCAACTATGAAAAGTTCATGCTATTGATTAGTGAGGATCAGTTAACTGCATGATTTCAGGGAAAATGATTAAGGATCCTAAACTTGCCATCTATAATCGATTGCTAATAAGCATAAAAATATGCAAAGTTGCAAGAGCACAAGTATCAAGTATAATATTTAAGATATCAATCCACAAGAAGGAGAGTATTAGAAAGAGAGATGTAATGGGGTTCTTGGATTGTGTAGGAAGCTAATAAGAAGTGCAAATAAAAATGGTGTGCTTTGGGTAGAGGTTTTGCATAAAAATAAAACGCCAAAACAAGAGAAGAATGAGAGAATATGAAACAATTAAAAATAAAAGAAAATAACAAGAGGGAAGAATGAGAGCAAAACAAAAATAAAAAGAAAATAAAAACGAGAATAAGATCACGATAAGAAATCAAAAGTAGAAATGATGGAAAAGATAAAAGAAATCAAGAGATGGGAATATGATTCTAGGATTGAATCCACTAGTTATTATTAACTTGTATTTAAGAATTACTCTCTTTTATACATATTATTTTAGAATTTTAAAGCATAGATTTTAAACAATTAAAATATATTCCTACCCAGTCTAGTGTTTAGCTTGGATCCAAGAAGTGAATGCCCATGAGTTAAACACTTCTAATAGGCCTAAAACCAAGCCCATAACAAGCTGTGGGGAAGGTTGCCTAAAAAACATGCGAACCTCACCATGCAGTTCATCTCAACTAAACTTGACCAAGTCAAGAGCTGGTCAACTCTAATTCATGTTCAGTTCGAGTCAAAAGGCATCATTAGTTGGCCGAATTATGAGTCGAATTCTATGAAAACTTTTAACTAACAAAGAAGTTCGTCAATTAATAAACTTCGCTCATAACAACCCAAGTGGGCCACATCATCCACAGTTTCGAAGAAGGCTCACCACGTCTAAGCAAGCCTCGCCCAAACATCTTTTGCGAACTTCACCAAATTGGCAAACTCCGCTGAACAGCTGTTTGAGGGCTACTTCTAAGGAAATAACTGTTCCCCACTATCTTCTATTTTGATGGCCACTTAATCCATAATTAAAGGCTATTAATTCTATCTTTTAGCCAATAAAAGGAGGGGAGATTACTCAATTTGAGTGGTCGAATCTGATCATAGAGAGAAATTACTAATCTTTCATTTGCAATTCTATTGAGCAGAGTTAGTAAGTGAAGACTGAGATATCTTCAAAACAACTAAGTTCTCATCACCAGCAAAAGATTTATCATCTAAGTTGATGCATCAATAATATACAAGATCGATGTTCCATCATCACATAGAAAATTACCCTAGGAAATATAAATTTTTCATAGTTTTATTGTAAGTCTCTTAATTGTAACCTATATCAATTTTAATTTTCAAGATCGAAATGTGATGGCGACTCTGCTGGAGACTTCTTTCTCATTCGACGAGAAAATTGTGTCACACACCGACATTAAGAGCCTAGGGACTTTTACTAAATTATTGGTCATTGAATTTGACCAAGCAAAGTTTGAGGAATTCATTTCTATGAACCAATCCTCATTAACAATGACTATACACAGTTATCATAAAATTTACCATAGTGTGAATCTCGGGTCTAATCGAACTCCGTGTCTATAAGGGTGACCTTCGCCAATGATAATTTGAGCTTAGCTGGAAGCCAAATGAATTTTGCCAAGAGTGAAGAAAACTCCACTATTGTCTCAAGCGAAGTTTAAAATGTTATTATGTCTTATCATCATGGACATCAATCCATAACGCCTTTCGGAGTTCAATTTAAAGCATCTCAGGATGCTTACTATGATTCATTAATAGAAGCTAAGGATGGGGGTAATTCCTCATCTAAATTCCTGCAAGAGAATAACATCATCAATGATGATTTCACTAGACAAAAGCCTAGCCAGTATCGTCGTAAGCAACATTCACACACCAACGCTAAAGATAGTGAAATTGGCTCTAAAACGTGCCCTCAACTTTGAACTACTGGTGACCTGAGAGAATTCCTTTCTCTGAAAAGAGCTCACCGATGTTAGTTGTAGACAATTATAATATATTTCTACCCAAACTAATGTTTACCTTGAATCTAAGAAGTGAACAACTATGGGCTAAACACTTCAAACGGGTCCAAAACCGTGCCCATAACTAGCTGTGACAAAGGTTGCTTTACAAAATAGGCAAACCTCGCTACGTAGTCCATTTCGACTCGACCAGACCAAGTTAAGAACGGGTCAACTCTCAAACAGCTGTAGCAAACAATTCCATATAGCTCATCTCGATTTGCTTGACTAGGTCAAAAGCGGATTAACTCACAATTAACGCCCCAGTTCGAGTCAAAAGGCGTCATTAGTCAACTGAATTATAAGTCAAATTTTGTGCTAAATTTAAACTCATAAAGCAAAGTTCGTCAATCAATAAAATTCACTCATAACAACCAAAACGTGCTACATTATCCACAGTTATGAAGAAGGCTCACCCACATCCATGCGAGACTCGCCTAAATGTCTTCAGCGAACTTCGCCAAATCAACAAGCCTCACCCAAACATCTTCAGTGAACTTTGCCAAATCAGCGAACCTTGACAAATAGCTGTTTGAAGGCTACTTCAAGGGTATAACCACTCTCCACTTTCACCTATTTTAATGACCACTTAATCCATAATTAAAAGGCCATTAAATCACTCTTTTAGCCTATAAAAGGAGAAGAGATTGCTCATTTTTGGTATCGAATTAGATCATAAGGAGATCAACACACGCAAGAAGATAGATCATTTATGCTTACAACCCTACTGAGAAAAAGTGCTAAGAGAAGACTGAGTTATCTTCCAAGTAATTGAACTCTCATCAGTTAGTAAAAGACTCATCGTCTTAGTTAGTACATCAACAAAATACAAGATCGACATTCTATCGGCATACTGAAAAGAACTCCAGGAAATATAAATTTTCCTTCATTCATTGTAAATTTCTCAATTGTAATTTGTATTGATTACAATTTTGAAGACCCAAAACTGGTGATCTCACTGGGGACATCTTTCTCCTTTGATGAGAAAATAGTATTGCACACCGACACTAAGTCCCTTAGGTCTTTTGCTAAATTGGTTGTCATTAAGTTTGACTAAGCGAACTTCGAGAAATTCATTTCGATGAGCTTAGCTAAAATACGAACGAACTTCACCCAGAGTGACGAAAACTCAACCATCACCTCAAGCGAAGGTCAAGATGTTATCACGTCTGTTGATCTCGGACATCAATCCATAACTCCTTTAGGAGTTCTGTTTAAAGCTTCTCGCTATGCATGCAATACTTCCTCGATGGAAGCCAAAAATAGGGGTAGTTCCTCATCCAAATTCCCACAAGAGAATAACACCATCAATGGTGATTCATCTAAATTTGCTGGAAAAAAGCCTAGCCAACATCACCGTAACTGACGTTTGCATATCAAGGCTAAAGATTGTGAAATTGGCTCTGAAAAGTGTCATCAAGTTGGAACTACTGGTGACCTGAGAGAGTTCCTATCTATGAGAAGAGCTCACCAATATTAGTATTGTGTGACCCTTAGAGAAGTGGCTATGATAGCTTTGTGGAATTATTAAGTACAAAGTTATTCCTAAAAAGGAATCAGTTTTTAACCGTCCTAGTCATGATCTTGAGCCTTCAAAGGTTCGGGCTAAAAGATGATGACGTATCTGAAAGGTATCCCAAGGACTCACTGTCAACATGACTAGCAAAACTTTTGGAGATAAGGAAGAGGATGCAGATAGTTCACCCGACCCATTGTACTCTCCTATTATTGGAGGCATATTGCACAAAGTTGATGGCATGTATCGTCACACCAGGTTAAGGCAGAGAGCAACCATACCTTTTGACTACTTCGCCCTCCAAACACAGACACCACAACTTCATCTCAAGTGAATTAACCCACTTCTAGAGATTCCAACACCATCATAGCATCGAATGCAACCCCTAATTGAGTCAAGAACGACAATAGGAAGTAGATTTGACGGACCGAGAAGGTCTTCTTACACAAGTGGCGGCTCAAAAGAAAGATTCAGATTAACGAATCGAATGTTTGGAGAAGATGCTGAGACAACTCCTATTAGCATCTCAACCTTAATCAAGTTTTTCAAAATGGAGAATGCAAGTCTTCCCCAGAAGAAGATCAAGAGCATCAAGATGGCACCGATTCTGAACTTGTAGGATCAGAAATAACAGCACCTTCAAAGCCAAGCAAGGAAGCAAAGTCTCTGGAGGACATCCAAAGGTAGATCAACATTCTCTTTTAGTAAACTATGCTTAATAAAGTTGGGATTACCTGACCTTATCCCAACAAATGGGATATGGTTCCCTATCCTATGAAATTCAGGCCACCAACATTGCATATATTTAACATCAAAGGTTCTCCAAACCAACATATCTAGTACTTCCATCAACAAATTCGGAATGTACGTAGTGGGTACTGATGCCATTAAATCATGGCTCTTCATTAGCACCCTCTAGGGGTAGCCTTTGATTAGTTTCAAAATTTACCTGAAGGTTCGATCAATTAATGGGCAAATCTAAAATCAAAGTTCCTCTCACAATTCCACATAATCTGATGTTACCATTGACAAAACCCTTTCTGAAAAACATACTAGAAATGAGATAGTCAATAAATTCATTAAGACATATCACAATCTGACATTGCGATTTTGAGATATGCCTCTACCAATGTTACTTTAAATTTGTCAGCACAATTTGCAGGACGAATAGATGCTCACATGGGCACTGTTACAACCCACACATGGAAGGATTTGATATACAAGCTTAGATAGTAGAAAAATCATCAAAATATTTTGACAAGTTTGAGCCCCGTGCTAACTTCAAAGGCAACAAAGTCAAACAAGGGCAGACTTCCCAATTGAAAGCCAAAGAGAATTTTGTGGTCAAGGTCCAAAATCTTGACAACCAGGAAAGAGAACTATGGAAGAATATTCAACACATTTATTCTTTCAAAGATGAACATACATTATCCATCTTCCATGCTCTCAACAAGGGTAATTCATTGACGTTTCTTGAAGCTCAATGCCATGAAGAAGTTGGAAAGACCGGCCACCCTAACTATTATCTTGTAAAACCCCAAAAATTTGAATATTTTGTGATAAATAATAATAAATATTTTATGGTGATAAATGACATATTGTGATGTTTGAGTATGATAGGAATTGATTTAAGATCAATTCAAAGTATATATGTATATATGAGTGCAAATGCACAAAACATGCTCGATGTATAAATCTAAAAAATTTATGACCAGCATAGAGATTTTATATTTTACACACTGATAAAGTATGAATTTGGAAAAACTTAAAAGAACAAAGTTGTAGGTATCTTCCGCAACTTTCCAACAAATCTTTAATCACCTCATGCCAAGGTCAGATACGAAAGTTACAGCCAAAATACCGAAGAGTATGTTTCTAGTCAGACTGTGTTTTCCAGTTTCGGGTTTCGGGTTTTGGGCTGTAGTTATTCGGGTTTGCTGTTATATATATGCATGTTTTTACATGAAAATCACCCCTTTTCTTCTCTTCTGTGTTCCAAACTCTAGCAGCCCCTCTCCTCCTCTCTCAAACCCTAGCCCTAAACTTGAGTTCTCGGGAGAGTTTCATGAGGGCCCCTCTCCTCCTCTCTCAAACCCTAGCCCTAAACTTGAGTTCTCGGGAGAGTTTCATGAGGCGAAAAGTGAGGAGAAGGCGAGATTTGAACCCTAGCCCTAAACTTGAGTTCTCGGGAGAGTTTCATGAGGCGAAAAGTGAGGAGAAGGCGAGATTTGCGGAGTTTGGCATCGATGGATCTTTCTCACATATTTTTTGGGAGTTCATCAACACCCCTCAGGTGAGTTTCATCTCGCCCAATCCATCACCTAGTTTTTAAATGCTTTTTAATAATTGTTTTATTGTGATTTGTGAGCCTAACATGCTAGTTTAAGTATAAACATAGATCTTATTATTGTATATTGCAAAGAGAACAAGTTTTTAGTTAATAAGATCACCCATGAATTTCTTAATACAGATCTAGATCTAAAAATATTTTTAAAATAAGAGTTTGAAAGAAAAATAATTGTTTTCGAAGGTTTCGACATGCATATGCATGTTTTAAAATGTTTCGTTTTGTCTATTGTGATTAGACTGTTTAACTCATGTTCCAGATATGTTAAATCATATGTATAAGGTTGCATATATATATAAACATCATACATGAAGTTCGAGATTAAAACCACATTGAACATGAACTAGAAAACAGTTTCTGCTTCTGCGTGGTCGACTGTGGTGGGCGCGACGGTCGACTGCGTAGCGTGCACAGGTTTAGGGTTTGTGTTCGTTTTGATTGCGGTCAACCGTGCTGGCCACTACGGTCGACTATCGATCATGGTCGACCGGGCTTGGCTCGGCGGTCGACCGCTGGGGAGCACAGAAGAACAGGAAGTTCCTGCTCTCTGTGCGGTCGACCGGGGTGGGCACGGCGGTCGACCGCGAGTCAATTTTCTGCACTGTTCAGTTGTGCATATGTTCGTGTGGCTAGCAATATTTCTGGGTTATTTAGGGTTGTTAAACACTGATAATTTTGTACATGAGTTTTATACAGACATGAGACTTGTTTAATTCACCGAGACATAAGAGTGAATAGTGTATATATATGCTTTTAAATTATAATCTATTACAGTCCATGCGTTGGACACTCATCCATTGCGGCCCATGTGTTGGACCTGAATCATATAGTCCATGTGTGGGACATTTGCTTATTTTAGTCCATGTGTTGGACACTTGTCTATTGCGGCCCATGTGTTGGACCTTAATCATATAGTTCATGTATTGGATATTTACCCATTTCAGTCTATGTGTTAGACCTTGATCATATATAGTCCATGTGTTGGGCTTTTACCTGTTATAGTCCATGTGTTGGGCATTTATCATATGCAGTCCATGTGTTGGGCATTTATCATATGCTGTCCATGTGTTGGGCATTTATCATATGCTGTCCATGTGTTGGACATTTGTCTAAATTATCTTATCTAACATATAGTAGATGAAGTCCATGTGTTGGACAAGTATCTAGCATCAGTCAGGACATATTGATAGTATGATTAGAGATGGAGCTGTCTTTCATTATTGCTCCACACTGTAGGTTTTGGATTTGTTATTTAGAGGAGCTGTCTTTCATTATTGCTCCACACAAATGTAGCTTTTGGATTTGGTATTTAGGGATTTACACTTTGAGACATATGATATATACATGAGGGTTTCCTTGTTTGGATTATTTTGCTCGACGTACCATGCTCGTGTTGTAAATTTTTAAATATCAAACCTCCTTTTATTTCAGAGTAGATGATTGTTTATCTATATGTATTAACAACTATTTTCTTATCCTTCTAGCCCTTCTCCCTAGGGTTGGTTGAGATGTTACTCGCTATAGCGCTTTGACGCTCGTTGTTTCCCCTCTTTCAGGTAATGAGCCAGGTGCACGAAGAGCCGTAGCTTGATGGATTTGCTCTAGTTACTATGTATAGATATTTTATTAGCAGTTTATTGTTAGGACTCCACGATGATTTTGTTTATGAACATTGAGATGTTATTTCTAGCTTTGTAAAGGCGAGGTACCTTAATGTCATTTCATTTGATTGTCTATGTCGAGACATTTGTATTTAACTCAGAGGTTGTTCCTCTTTCAGAGATTGATTTATTCATATCAGTGGTGGCTATTTCCTTCAGAGTATCTGTTGTTTAATATTTCTTCTGTACATTCTCTTTTTCCTATTTTGTGCTTACACCTGTTATTGATTCTACTAAATAGATATTTATTGTTATGGTGAAACATGTTATTACACGGTGTAGTGCATGACAGGTTTGACATTCTTGGTTTTACCTCGGACTGCAGCCTTGTTGAAACCAGGGGCGTTATAATTGGTATTAGAGCTCTAGTTCCAGTATCCTTAGGATCATCCTGTGTCGAGTCGTAGAGCTCGGTTAGAGTTTCCTAGGATTCATGTATAATGTCCGATAAGAATTTTCTAGTATGAGTGAGGACGATATATGCGTATATCTAAAAATTTGAGAATATTTTTTTATGACAACTATTTTATGTTGATTGAAGGTATTTGCGTGAATTCTATGTGTTATGAATTCGTATTGTGATACGTTGTATATATATATATATATATATATATATATAAATATCAAAATAAAGATGTGGTCGAGGTAAAACTCGTACCTGGAAAACTGGGCATGCAGAGCCGAGCCATAGCAGGCTCCACAGTATTTGATCGACTTCATGGCACCGTTAGCAACAAGATCTTACAATACTTGAGGAGCAAGAAGTGTCCGTTTTTGTCAGTAGTACCACTTTCAGGAATTCCACCACAATCAGCTATTGATAGAGCCGCAGAGCGAGAGACTTGGCTCTGAAAGAATAAGAAAGATATCAGACACTGAGAGCACCATAGTTTTAGGGCACACCGGATTGATGTGCAACCTATAAATAAAAAGAATATGTGAAGGTTTCTTAACGTCGATTCAGTACCAAACCAGAGGTTAAATGTTTTCATCATAAAGGACATCATCGGGGAATGGAAACAAAGAACAGTAAATACTTCATATTTTCGCAGGAGCAGCGAATATCAATTATTTGGGAGAATTTTGTGTACTCCTTCAACAAGTAGTTAGAATTAGTTCAATTGAAGCAGAGATATATGCCTGTAATTAATGAAGAAATCAAAACCAACATTGTGACGATGACAAGGGTAAGAGATCTATTGAAGGATCTAGAGAACCCCAATAGTGGAGTAAGGATTTTTACCACAATGACAAGAATAGTATAAGAAGAGAGCACAAAATGATTCAAGAGCGCTACAATAGCACAGGAATTTGAATACCGATTATATTTATAACAAGATCGGGCATAGATCGAAGGATTGTCGTAATGCACCGGCAGAAGATCAGCATGACAGAGATCATGGTCAACAGTCTCAGAGCCACTGTTGCAGCCAACAACGGAGAATGAAGTATTGCTTGTTATCTAAAGGATTGAGGGACCAGCAGACCATATTTACGTTATCTAAGAGATTCCTGAGGGACGGATGGTCCCACATATTTTTCATCACTAGCAGGATCTATATAGCTGTACCACGTGATCATGGTACGAGCGGAACTTTCTTCATGATTTTCTTTCAAACTCAGGCCTTGTTTTATTCAGGAATTTCGCTTATCTTTCATGCCTTCATGGATAGGCTTCAGCTTGTAGCACGTTCTTTAGGTGTTCCGTTATCAGTCTCTACTCCTCAAGGAGAGATATCCCTATTAGAGAGTATTTGTAGGAGATGTGCCATCGGACTAGATGAGTCCGAGTTTTCTCATAGATCTGATCGTGTTGCAGACATCGGATTTCGACGTCGTTTTCTGTATAGATTGGCTATCATCATACCATATTAATATCGACTGTTTTACTAAAACAGTCAGCTTGTGAGCATTCATTAGGTTTGTGTAGATAGTAGCAACCTTATAGGATAACTAGAATGCGGAGTCATTCCTGACATACGTCGAGGAGGTGATGCTGAGGGATCAGAGTGCTGATTTGTGCGAGACTAGAGTTGTCTTATCAGGATGTCTTTTAGGACATACCTAGGTTACCTCCGGTGAGAGAGGTTGAATCTTGCATTGAGTTGCAGTGGAGCACAGTACGGATATCCTGCACACCCTATCGTACGACACCTGTTGAGATAAGAGAGCTGCAGATTTAGACAAACGAGTTATTATCTTAGAGTTTTATTCGCCGGAGTCATTCTTCGTGGGGAGCATCGATCCTCTTCGTGAAGAAGGACGGTATCTTATGATTTTGTATAGATTTCCATGAGTTGAACAAGTTTTTTTTCGAGATTAGGTAGGATTTATGACTTGTTTAATCAGTTGCGGGAAGCGTAGCATTTCTCGAAGATAGATCTTCATTCTGGTTATCATCAGTTATGGGTTCGGGAGATAGATATTTCCAAGACCGCCTTTCTGACTCGATATAGGTCCTTCGAGTTTTTGGTTATGCCATTTGGGTTGACCAATACACCAACGGTATTCATGGATTTGATAAAATGGGTCTTCCGTCCATTTTTGGACCAGTTCATGATTGTGTTCATTAATGATATTCTTATCTATTCGAGGTCGGAGTTGGAGAACGAGCAGCATCTACGTTTGGCTTTGCAGACCTTGCGTGAACATCAGCTATATGCTACGTTCAGCAAGTGTGAGTTTTGGATTTCTGAGGTCAGGTTTCTTGGTCATATTGTTAGCAAAGAGGGCATAGCGTTAGACCCAGCTAAGGTTTCAGCAGTGCTTGATCAGGAATCACCAAAGATAGTTACCGAGATTCGTAGCTTTTTAGGGTTGGCCGGATATTATAGGAAGTTTAATCAGGACTTCTCAAAGATTACGATGCCACTTACATGCCTTACAAAGAAGGGTGTACAGTTTACTTGGAGCATAGAGTGCCAGAAGGCCTTTGATACATGGAAGGTTAAGTTGACTACGGCGCCAGTTCTTACTATTGCGAGTAGTGACAGGATATTTGTTGTGTACACAGATGCGTCGTTAGCAGGTTTGAGAGGTGTTCTGATACAGACTCAGAGGATAGTAGCATACATCTCACGGCAGTTGAGGGTACATGAGCAGAACTACCCCACCCATGATTTGGAGTTAGCAGCGGTAGTATTCACACTGAAGGCATGGAGACACTACTTGTATGGAGTTCAGTTCTAGTTTTTCATAGACCATCAGAGTTTGAAGTACCTTTTCTCCCAGAAGGAATTTAATCAGAGGTAGCAGCGATGGATTGAGTTCATCAAGGACTACGAATTCGTGATTCAGTATCATCCGGGGAAGGCGAACGTCGTAGCAAATGCTTTGAGTAGGAAGCGTCGACATCAGATTATGGCTTTGAGGTATTCGTTGTTTCAGGATCTTCTCACTCTTAGCCGGTTCGTTTTTAGGCCAGAGATTGGTGGGGCTAGCGTATACTTGGGAGCTATATCAGTGCAACCATTTTGGAGGGACAGAGTAGTCAGAGCTCAGTTAGAGGACTCTTGGATTCAAATCCGGGAGGAGGAGATTTCCAAAGAGCCCAAGGATGATTGGACCATTAGATCAGATGGAGGCTATCGGATAAAGGGACGATTAGTTATGCCATCTAGTATAGAGCTGAAGAGGTAGTTGCTTGATAAAGCACATCGTACCATATATTCAGTACATCTAGGAACCACCAAGATGTACAAGGTCATGAGGAGACATTTTTAGTGGAATGGCATGCGTAGAGAGATTGCAGATTATGTGATTAAATGTTTCACCTGTCAGCCAGTGAAGGCAGAGTATCAGAGACCAGTAGGGACACTTCAGCCCCTATCCATTCCAGAGTAGAAGTGGGCGGACATTTCTATGGACTTTATTATAGGGTTACCAAAGTCGAAGAAGGAAAACAACTCAGTTTGGGTGATAGTTGATCGATTAGTGAAGTCAGCACATTTTATACCAGTAAGGATGACTTACATGGAGGAGACTTATGCGAAGATATTCATCCAAGAGATCGTAAGATTTGAATGGAGTTCCTGAAACAAATGTTGAAGGACATGTTGTGGGCATGTGTTAAAGATTTCCATGTTAGGGAATTCAGCGATTTGGTAGACGGGGAAAGTTTACCCCGAGGTATATTGATTCGTTCGTGAGAGTTGAGCATTTTGGAGCTATTTCGTATCGACTAGATCTTATAGCATCAATGTTGAGTGTACAAGATGATTTCCATGTTTTGATGATTAAGAAGTAATTGCGAGACGAGGAACAGTAGATGGTGATTGATGTACCAGGATTTGAGTTTCCGATAGTTTTAACTACCATGGAGATCACGGGTTGTATTCTTGCTAGAAAGGATGAGAGACTTAGAAAGAAAGTAGTACCTTAAGTTAAAGTTCAATAGAGAAGGAAAAAAGGGCTGAGGAGGCTTCTTGGGAGTGCGAGGAGGATATGTGTCGCGACTACCCGCACCTATTTGAGTGGATAAATTGATTTAGTTATAGCTTAGTGATGTTTATGATTTTTAATTTTTCTATATGGTCATATTTATATTTAACGCTAGAATGGGGGTATTAAGACCTAGCTCCTAATCATTCGGAACACATGGTATATATATGAGGGGTTTCTTGTTTAGATTTTTCGCCCAACGTACTAGTTCCATTTAGTTAGGGGTTAAGTGGGAGTATCCGTATTTTAGACTGTCAATTATAGATATTGCTAGTGATTCATATCTAGAGATTAATTGTATGAGATGTGTATGGGAGGGTTGGATTATCCCATCTTAGTGCTTTTCTCATATTATTAATTCTTAAGATACGTTGCAGAATTTCAAGGACGAAATTCTTTAAGGGGGGAAGAATTTAAAACCCTGAAAATTTGAATATTTTGTAATAAAAATAATACATATTTTATGGTGATAAATGACATATTGTGATGTTTAAGTATGATAGGAATTTATTTGAGATCAATTTAAAGTATATATGTATATATGAGTGCAAATGCACAAAACATGCTCGATGTATAAATCTGGAAAATTTATGACCAGTGGAGAGATTTTGTATTTTACACACTGATAAATATGAACTTGGAAAAACTTAGAAGACCAAAGTTGTAGGTATCTTCAGCAGCTTTCTAACAAATCTTTAATCACCTCATTCCGAGGTTGGATACAAACATTACAGCCAAAATACCAAAGAGTATGTTTCTAGTCAGACTGTATTTTCTAGTTTCGGGTTTCGGGTTTTGGGCTATAGTTATTCGGGTTTGCTGTCATATATATGCATGTTTTTATACGAAAATCACCCCTTTTCTTCTGAGTTCCAAACGCTAGCAGCCCCTCTCTTCCTCTCTCAAACCCTAGCCCTAAACTTGAGTTCTCGGGAGAGTTTCATGTTAGTTTAAGTATAAACATAGATCTTATTATTGTATATTGCAAAGAAAATAAGTTTTCAGTTAATAAGATCACCCACGAATTTCTTAATGTAGATCTAGATCTAAAAATATTTTTCAAACAAGAGTTTGAAAGAAAAATAATTGTTTTCGAAGGTTTCGACATGAATATGCATGTTTTAAAATGTTTCATTTTGTCTATAGTGATTAGACTGTTTATCTCATATTCCAGATATGCTAAATCATATGTATAGGGTTGCATATATATATATAAACACTCGACGGTCGACTGCTGGGGAGCACATAAGAACATGAAGTTCTTGCTCTCTGTGCGGTCGACCGGGGTGGGCACGGCAGACTTCCGTGAGTCAATTTTCTGCACTGTTCAGTTGTGCATATGTTCATGTGGCTGGCAATATTTCTGGGTTATTTGGGGTTGTTAACACTAAGAATTTTGTACAAGAGTTGATTACAGACATGAGACTTGTTTAATTCACCGAGACATGAGAGTGAATAATGTATATATATATATATATATATATATGCTTTTAAATTGTAATCTATTGCAGTCCATGTGTTGGACACTTATCCATTGTGGCCCATGTGTTGGACCTGAATCATATAGTCCTTGTGTGAGACATTTGCTTATTTCAGTCCATGTGTTGGACACTTGTCTATTGCGGCCCATGTGTTGGACCTTAATCATATAGTCAATGTGTTGGACATTTACTTGTTTCAGTTCATGTGTTGGACCTTGATCATATATAGTCCATGTATTGGGCTTTTACCTGTTATAGTCCATGTGATGGGCATTTATCATATGTAGTCCATGTGTTGGGCATTTATCATATGCAGTCCATGTATTGGGCATTTATCATATGTTGTCCATGTGTTGGATATTTATCTGAATTATCTTATCTAACATATAGTAGATGAAGTCCATGTGTTGGACAAGTATCTGGCATCAGTCAGGACATATTGATAGTATGATTGGAGATGGAGCTGTCTTTCATTATTGCTCCACACTATAGCTTTTGGATTTGGTATTTAGAGGAGCGGTCTTTCATTATTGCCATACAATGTAGCTTTTGAATTTGGTATTTAGGGATTTACAATTTGAGACATATGGTATATACATGAGGGTTTCCTTGTTTGGATTATTTCGCTCGACGTACCATGCTCGTGTTGTAAATTTCTAAATATCAAACCACCTTTTATTTCAGAGTAGATGATTGTTTATCTATATGTATTAACAACTATTTTCTTATCCTTCTAGCCCTTCTCCCTGTGGTTGGTTGAGATATTACACGCTATAGCGCTTTGATGCTTGTTGTTTTCCCACTTTCAGGTAACGAGCCAGGTGCACGGAGAGCCGTAGCTTGATGGATTTGCTCTAGTTACTATTTATATATATTTTATTAGCAGTTTATTGTTAGGACTCCACGATGATTTTGTTTATGAACATTAAGATGTTATTTCTAGCTTTGTAAAGGCGAGGTGCCTTAATGTCATTTCATTTGATTGTCTATGTCGAGACATTTGTATTTAGCTCAGAGGTTGTTCATTTTTCAGAGATTGATTTATTCATATTAGTGGTAGCTATTTCCTTCAGAGTATCTGTTATTTAATATTTCTTCTGTACATTCTCTTTTGCCTGTTTTTGTACCTACACCTATTATTGATTCCACTAGATAGATATTTATTGTGATGGTAAAACATGTTATTGCACGGGGTAGTGTACGGCAGGTTTGACATTCTTGGTTTCACCTTGGACTGCAGCCTTGTTGAAACCAGGGGCGTTACATATCTTTATCACAGAATATTGGGACACCTGATGAAAAACTGCTATATTCTCAAGGATAAAATCTAGACTATTGTCAAATGAGGAATTCTCAAGCTCAAGCCTGAGTAGAAGAAAGTCACTACCTATATGTGACACTCCAATTTGGCTCCATGGCGAAAATCCATGCCCAAGATGGTGTTATGCCTGTTCCTACTGCAAGGATATAAGTGGTCAATTGTGACCAACAAAACCAACAAAGCTACGAGTTAATCCCTCTCACTACAACAAAAACAAAAATGATATAGGTACATCTTGATCTTCTCCAAGATAAGCATTGCACTCTTCAGAAGCCCAAGACCAAGCGCAAGATAAAATCCTATAGTGCCATCTCGGCAATCATCAGGGAGGAATCTCTACAAGTAACCTCACTTACTGATACAGAGGAGGAAAAAATTGTCCTGATAGGGACAAGATCTGGTCAAGATTATTTGAAGAACTATGATCAACCGCGACCTTTCGAACAACCTGAACCGACCAAGCAAAAGGAGTCTTGATTTGATAAGGCATAGTAACATCCCTCAAACTGTCCCAAAGCCCCGTTTTAGTATGACATTATGGTTAAATTATCCAATATCCTACATCATGTAACCTTATTTGAACTTTTACATTTGTCTAATGAAATGATAGAAAGAAGCCTTAAACGACAGTGAGGCGTTTCTCACCCACATGATTGAGCTTCTCCGATTGAAGAGCACAAGCAGTGTTATTAGTACTAACGGTAGGCATATAACTTTCACCCTATAAGATCACCACCCAATTTTCATTAAAGATCACCACACAACTGACCCCTTTACTATATAGGGTATGTAGGGTCGGCAAAGTTTGAGAGGATTCACATCGATCCAGGTTCTGCTCTAAGCATAATTCTACGGAGACTCTTGAGTTTTCTAGGTATTCCTCTTCACAAGGTCTCAAAGAATTCTGCCATCATATTCGACTTCAACTCTAGTAGTATGATCTCTTAGGAAGATCCAACTTAAATGTCAAATCAGTAATTTGAAGACAAAGTGACTTGCTATATCATTGATGTCAAAATACCTTACAAACTTCTCCTTGGTTGACTATGGATCCATTTCAATATATTCATCCCCTCAACACTTCATCAATACTTCAAATATATTGGTGGACATGGGGTCCAACAAAAAGTTGAAGCTAAAAAGCATCCTTTTAAAGAAGTGGAAAATTACTTTGCCGACTCTCTCTTGTATGATAAAAATCATACAATCATGATTGTCCTTCATAATGGTGAAGATAGTGCTAATGAAGCAGTCATCAAACTAGATTCTAATGATGACATGGTTTGGGTGATAGATCCACTTCTAATTATCCTCGAGGACCTATATGTTGACTAGTCAACCAAAAAGCAGGGCGACTGGATCTGAAGAGTTTGCAATGATTGTTCTTTGGACTCCAAGTCTAAAAACTCCAAGGTTGAAACTCTAATATCTCGGCTAACTTTAGAATCGGCATTATACATGCCAATAAGCATTCACACTCGGCTCATAAGCAGCTAAATCACTTAGAAAACACCACCTTCATGGTCCAACCAAAAAGAGGCGCCTAAATCTAATTATATTTGAAAAAGTTGAGCCACAACCACACTTATCATGTTTGGATGAAAAATCCAAAGGAATACTGGAATTTTCCCGATACAACCAATAATCTCAACATATAATGGCAAAAATGGGATACAGCCTCACTACAAAACAAGGGTTGAATTTCAATCTTGGACTAGGAGTCCCTCTAATCCCTTTTACACTAGAAGGGGAGATTTTTTATTATTATAATTAGACCAAATGAGAACTCGGCTACATTTCTCCTGAAGCCGAGTCATAAATAGGATCAGCATCTGATAATTTTTAAGTAGGTTTTTAGATACATCCATTTGGGATTCTAACATCAGCCTTGAAGCCTTGCTCGGTGCATTCACGGCTAATATGGTCTTATACGATCTAACTATGGATCTCAGTGAATCCAAAGTGTTCGAAGATTCTGAAGATGACTCATGGGCACAACATCTTGAAAAATAGTGGGAATCGTACTTTGAAATTAGTGAGCCATCCATCGAAGATAATGTGGTTCAAATCAACATAGGTGATGAATTCAATCCCAAACCTATATTCATCATAAAAGTCTATCACCCACTAGAAAATAAGAATTCATAACTCTTCTTCAAGAATACATTGATATCTTTGCCTGGAACTATGAAGACATGCCTGGTTTAGACCCCAATGTAGTTGTACATCGCCTTGATATCGACTCTAATATCAAACTAGTCAATCAACAATAACAATTAGATGATCCATAAGCTCAAACACATAAATATAGTC
This sequence comes from Asparagus officinalis, assembly GCF_001876935.1. Lineage (NCBI taxonomy): Eukaryota > Viridiplantae > Streptophyta > Magnoliopsida > Asparagales > Asparagaceae > Asparagus > Asparagus officinalis. The sequence continues at coordinate 35,825,695 of NC_033795.1, forward strand.
AAAAAGGGTTTTCTCATAAGTACAAACCAAATTATACCAAAAACTACATTGTTCAAACCAAGATTACTAACCATATAAGAATCATGAACTATGATTTTGTTTAAAAGTCCAAGAATAAATCATTTAAATTTTTTTAACAATGTACATGTATATATATATTTGAAAATACTTTCTTTTAAAGAGAGAATATGAGTGGTTTTAAGAATCTTATCAATTTACATTATTATAAAAGTATGAAACCAAAATAAAATAAAAAAGAAATAAAAAAAATTAAAAATACAAAGTAAACTCCATTAATTTTATTTTGGCACCCAAATATTTTTGGTACCGACAAGTTTAGGGACATGACTCCTATCATTAAAGCTCAAGGCCCTTGGGTTATGAACCCATTTGGGCATATTTAGTGCGCGGGATCGGTCATAACAATAATCATGTAAATGATCCTTCCGATTGAAACGTGCAATGAAACAGGTGCATTTTTTTATGATAACCTTGTGATTGTGCATGATAAACATTTGCAAACAAGGATGGTCATTTAAAATTATTTTGCAAATGTGAAACTCTTTTTAAATCAAAATAACATTTGGTCAAATGACCAAAATGACCATAATAATCACACTTGAACACATGAGCATGCTTATGATGAACAATAGGTGCATGTATGTGTGTGTGTGATGAGAAAACTTTATGAGATACACGAGGAGCATTAGCATTCTTAGGTTTGTGTGTATCATAGCAAAATTTAGCTAAATGGCCTTTATGGCTGTAAATTGTACACTTTTAAATTTTACTATATATGTGTGCATAGTGAGTGGATGAGTTTGAATTATTTGTACATGACTTAGCACACATATTCACAAGCTTCTTATGATTGTCAATGCATTTAGTAAGAGTTGAATCTAAGGAAAAAATGTGGTCTTTAACATTATTCAACTTATTATTTGTCACATTTGCATTGGCAATAGAAGTAGATGAAACATAATTATTTAAGAAAGAAATTAGTTCGTTTTTAGTATTTTCTACTTCTAGCATGACATTATTCTTTTCATAAGACAAGCTAGTTATATCCAACTTTAATTTATCATTATTATCTTTAAGAACCTCATTTTATTTAACAATAAAATCAAATTTAGATTCTAGCTTCTCATGATCGGATTTTAAACTAACATGTTTTCTTTTAAAATCAATAAAATTATTATGCAACTTAGTGTAGGTATGCATTAACCTATCATATGCACATGCGAGTTCACTAATGGATAATTCACTTTTGGAATTTGAATCGTATGCCTCGCTAGGGCTATCGCCTAGCGGTTGTATGCATGATGATGATCCTCTAATAGAACTTGAAGAGGAAGCCACCAAAGCTCGTCAGATCGCCTCCAAGTTTCCTTGATGCGTTTCTATGAATTTTCATAATGTATAAGCACTATCAAATGAATCAAGCTTGTTAGAAAACAATGAGTCAAAAGCGTTGAGCAGAAATTCTAACAAGAGCTTATTCATTGTAAATATTTTCTTATCATTTTTGCTCCACTTGGATTTCTCCAACGGGGCACAACATAAGCACAGTCGATAATTTTCCATAAATCGAAGTGTCTAGATAGAACAAAGAGTTTAAATCTAACACACGAATGGTCATAGGGGAAACCATCTAATTTAGGAGTAATATAAATGGAATAACCTAAGCTAGGTGCACTGTGCATATCTATGGTATATTATGCAAGCAATATGAAAAACAATCAAAACTATATTAGCAAGAAAAGATAACTTGAATCTTTGGTTCTAGGCGATTAAGCCATAAATCAAGAGTACCAATCTCTGATACTAAATGAAATTACCCTAGAGGGGGTGAATAGTATAATATGCTAATCTAATCTGACTTAATGGCAATTTAAAACTTATTAACAATTTCTTCTTGCAAATATGATATACAACTAATTATGAGCAAGAATACGCAATATAAACAAAGACGATATAAACATGAACTACTAAATAAATGAGATAGTGCGCAATGTGATAATCAAACAAATAATATAATCACAGAGTTCGGTCTTTCCGACCTACGTCTCATCTCCCCACTCCCGGGGAGAATCCACTATCACAATGAGTTTTCAACGTTCACCCAAAACGTTTATGTAACGCCCCTGGGTTCACACAAGGTTGCAGTCCGAGGTGAAACCAAGGATGTCAAACCTGCCATGCACTACACCGTGCGATAACATGTTTCACCATCACAATTTTATCACTCTAGTGGGTCAATAATAGGTGTAGGTACAAAAGCAAGTAAAAGATACTACAAGAGATAACTGATGAAAAGATAGAGATCAAATAGTATTCCATCATCCAACATACAGGAATACAAGGTCAATGTCTGAAATGAACAAACTGGAGTTCTTAATACATCTCAAATACAACAAGTCTGAATAAAGGAAATAAGGCACACAGCCTTTACAACATCTAGAATAAAGTCCTCAAATCCATAAGCAAAGTCTATAGTGGAGCTCCCAAAATAAAGCATAGCTAGAATAGATAGTCGATCACTAAAGTGTGTCGCCATCAACCTGCGACTCTCCGGGCTCCTAGCTCATGACCTAAAAGGGGGAGGGACAACGAGCGTCAAAGCGCTAGCGAGCAACATCACAACCAACCCCAAGGGAGAGGGCTCGTTGTATAAGGAAATACAGTTATCACAAAATACATATATATAAAATCAATTATCCTAAAAATAAACAATAGGTTTTAGTACTTAGGAAGTTTCAACACGGGCATAGGTACGTCGAGCGAAATAATCCAGACAAGGAAACCCTCATGTATATACCTTATATCCCAAATTGAAAGTCCCTAAGTACCAAACCCGGAGTCCAATAAGTGAACAGAAATAAGTAATAAGGAAATACATCCCATCTCAGAACATAAATACAGTACCTTGTACTGACCTACATAAATACCATGCCGTATTCTACATAAGTGTCGTACCCAGCCTAGGTAGCTATCATGTCTCATCGGTATCAAAAATGTCGTGTCCCAAACTCAAATGTGTACCATACCCAAGGTTTAGCAAAAATGTCCAACGCATGGACTAAAAGGAATGCAGGTCCAACACATGGACTAAAATAAATGCATGTCCAACACATGGACCAAGATGACAAGTATCCAACACATGGATCAATAATAATGCATGCTCAACATGTGGACTATGAACGAAGAAGTGTAATTCTCACTAGCATATGTGGAAATACATATACATGTCCCAACTGTGCACGTGTTTCAATGTGCGGGTCTAAATTCGTATCACAGTCAATTCCCATGTGTAGATAAGTCACTAACATCGCAAACCAGTGTGAGATAAAAGAGGTGATCTCTCGAACACGCGAAAAGATCAATAAGGGATCAACATGCACAAAATTGTGCGGCGGTCGACCGCAGAGGCCACTCCGGTCGACCGCTCACAGCGTCAAAAGTTATTGTGTTCAAAACTGAACGGCGGTCGACCGCAGAGGACATGTCGGTCGACCGCTCAAAGAGCAGAAGCTTTTCTGCTGGAAAAATCTTGGGGCGGTCGACCGCCGCTTCCACTGCGATCGACCGCGAAGCTGACAGAAGCCCAGTTAGGGTTTCTGTCGGCTTCAAATCCCAACCACCCTTGACGATTTCTGCACTAACTTAAAATTAACATTTAATCCAGGTCATAGAACAGGAAACTACCAATTTTAAACATTTAAAATCTATCATTTAAAATCCCAAGCATATAACCATGATTTAGATGTCTTTAAAACAGTATAAACATGATTAAATTTGTTAAAAACATTTTCAGATCTGGATCTCAAAAGTTGAAGCTTTAAAAATCCGAAATATTTGATCTTCACATATTATGCCATAGTGATCTACTATATTTACATGAAATACGATTTTTGGCCCAATAAAACATGATTAAAAACCCAAATTTTTGCATGAAAACGAAAAGAGGTGAAGTTGGGCGAGATGTTACTCGCCTCTGATGAAAGCAACGCCCTAGATCTGAAGGAAGATGGTCCCTCTCGCTGAATCCACCCAAAATCCGCCGAAAAACCCTTCAAAGCTCCTCCCAAATCACCAAGAAGTGAGAACTAGGGTTTGAGGGGGAGAGAGGGGGCTAGGGTTCTGATTTCAGATGAGAAATGGGGCTCTTTAGGGTATGATAGTATATATACTAACCCCACAACCCGACCCGAACCCGACCCGAAACCCATTAAGACCCAACACAGAAAAACTCTCTGCCTGCTGTGCGGTCGACCGCCGCGCCTTGCGCGGTCGACCGCACAGCAGGAGAAAAGTCTCCTGTGTGCCCGACTGCTGTGCGGTCGACCGCCGCGCACATCGCGGTCGACCGCACAACAGAACAACTGTCTGCTATGCCTTCTATCACATGCTGATCAATCCCCTTGATTTCTCTAACATAGAAATTCTTGCTAGGCTCCCAAACACTATTTATCACATTTATTTAACATATATATGGTTATTCATCTCAAAAGAAAAGTTTACCACTAATAACTCAATGTATTCATTAATAAATTTACGGGGTTCTACATTCTTCCCCCCTTAAAAGAATTTCGTCCTCGAAATTCGAAAATCATACTCATCTCGAAATATGGATATTTATACTTAACCGTCCAAAATGATAATATTCTCGCTCAAGCCCTAATCTAATGGAACTAGTACATCGGGTGAAAAATCCAAACAAGGAACCCCCCATATATATACCGTGTGTTCCGAAAGATTAAGAATTAAGCGAGAATATTCCCATACTAGTGTTAAATGCAAATATAACCAAATGTCCAAATATCATATAAGATACATATCATAAGGTACTTGTCAGAAAATTTATTTACCTGATCAAACAAATGTGGGTAGTCGCGTCGCATGTCCTCCTCGCGCTCCCAAGAAGCTTCCTCAACTCCACTTCGGTTCCATTGAACTTTCACCAATGGAATCACCTTGTTCCTGAGCCTCTTGTCCTCTCTAGCAAGTATGGACACTGGGATCTCAATAGAAGTCAAATCATCCTGAAGCTCAATCTCCGGTATATCCACCACTCGCCGCTGCTCCTCATCATGCAAGTGTTTCTTGAGCATAGAGATATGGAACACATTGTGTACACTAGACATAGATGGTGGAAGATCCAGTCTGTATGATACCGCTCCAATGCGCTCCAAAATCTGGAAAGGTCCAATATATCTCGGTGCAAGCTTCCCTCACCTCCCGAATCGCTGCACGCCTTTCATAGGCGATACCTTCAGCATAACCAAATCCCCAATCTGAAACTCTAGTGGTCTTCGCCTCTTATCTGCATAGCTCTTCTGCCGGCTCTGAGCGGCTAAAATCCGCTCTCTGATCAATGCTACCTTCTCAGTAGTCTGCCTCACAAGCTCTGGCCCAAGCATCAAACTATCCTCCGGCTCTGCCCAGCATATCGGTGATCTACAGGGCCTCCCGTACAATGCCTCATACGGAGCCATGCCGATCGTCGCTTGATAATTGTTGTTATAAGCAAATTCTACCAATGGAATATGATCCTCCCAGCTGCCTTGGAAGTCAATGACACATGCCCTCAACATGTCCTCCAATACCTGATTCACCCTCTCCGTCTGACCGTCCGTCTGCGGGTGAAATACACTGCTATAAGATAGTGTGCTGCCAAATGAGTCATGGAAACTCCTCCAAAAATGTGAAGTGAAAACCGATCCTCGATCTGACACGATCGTGTCCGGGACCCCGTGAAGTCGAACTATCTCCCGAATGAAGATCCTCGCATAAGTCTCGGCTGTATAAGTGGTCCTTACCGGAATGTAATGTGCTGACTTCGTCAATCGGTCCACTATGACCCAAACCGAATCATTCCCCTTCTTCAACTTCGGCAACCCCACAATAAAATCCATAGAAATATCTGCCCACTTCCACTCTGGAATGGGTAAAGGCTGAAGTGTCCCTGCCGGTCTCTGGTGCTCTGCCTTCACCTGCTGACAGGTAAAACATCTAGCCACATAGTCTGCAACTTCTCTACGCATACCTCTCCACCAGAAATGTCTCTTCAAGTCCTTGTACATCTTGGTGGTTCCTGGATGCACCGTGTACCGAGTGCGGTGTGCCTCATCAAATAGCTCCCTCTTCAGCTCTGCACTGGCTGGCATAACCTATCTACCCTTCATTCGTAGACCTCCATCCGCTCCTATGGTCCAATCAGTCTTAGGCTCTTTGGAAATCTCCTCCTTTCGGATTTGAATCCAAGAGTCTCCTAACTGAGCTCCGACAACTCTGTCGCTCCAAGATGGCTGCACTGAGATTGCTCCCAAGAATGTACTGGTTCCTCCAATCTCGGGTCTAAAATCAAACTGGCTAAGAGTGATAAGATCTCTGTACAAGGAACACCTCAAAGCCGCAACCCGATGCCGACGCTTCCTACTCAAAGCATCTGCTACGACGTTCGCCTTCCCTGGATGATACTGAATCGTGAACTCGTAGTCCTTGATAAACTCAATCCACCTCCTCTGCCTCTGATTGAGTTCCTTCTGAGAAAAGAGGTACTTCAGACTCTAATGGTCTGTGAATAGTTCAAATTGCACTCCATACAAGTAGTGCCTCCATGACTTCAGTGCAAACACCACTGCTGCTAACTCCAAGTCATGAGTGGGGTAGTTCTGCTCATGTACCCTCAACTACCGTGAGATATAGGCCACCACTCTCTGAGTCTGCATCAATACGCCTCCTAAACCTGCCAATGATGCATCCGTATACACAACAAATGTTCTGTCACTGCTCGGAATAGTCAAAACCGGCGCTGTAGTCAACTTAGTCTTCAAAATATCAAAGGCCTTCTGGCACTCCATGCTCCATACGAACTGTACACCCTTCTTCGTAAGGTGTGTAATAGGCGTCGAAATCTTCGAGAAGTCCTGAATGAACTTCCTATAATATCCCGCTAAGCCCAAAAAGCTGCGAATCTCTGTCACCGTCTTCGGTGGCTCCCAATCAAGGACTGCCGTGACCTTAGCCAGGTCCACTGCTATACCCTCTCGACTGATGACATGGCCAAGAAATCTAACTTCTGAAAGCCAAAACTCGCACTTGCTGAACTTAGCATACAGCTGATGCTCCTGAAGAGTCCTCAATGCTATCCGTAGATGCTCCTCATGATCCGCCTCCGACCTCGAGTAAATGAGAATATCATCGATGAAAACGATCACGAACTGGTCTAAGAAGGGACGAAAAACCCGGTTCATCAAGTCCATGAATATCGCAGGTGCATTGGTCAACCCAAAAGGCATAACCAAGAACTCGAAAGATCCGTATCGAGTAAGGAAAGCGGTCTTGGGAATATCCATCTCCCGAACCCGCAACTGATGATAGCCAGAACGAAGATCAATCTTCGAGAAATACCGCGCACCCTGCAACTGGTCAAACAAGTCATCAATCCTAGGTAGTGGGTACCTATTCCGGATAGTGACCTTGTTCAACTCTCTATAATCTATGCATAATCTCATACTACCGTCCTTCTTCTTCACGAAGAGGACCGGCGCGCCCCACGGAGAATGACTCCGGCGAATAAAACCCTGAGCTAACAACTCATCCAACTGGGTCTGAAGCTCCCTCATCTCAGCTGGTGCCATACGATAGGGTGCGCGGGATATCGGGGCTGTGCCTGGCTACAACTCGATACGGAACTCCACCTCTCTCACCGGAGGTAATCCAGGTATGTCCTGAAAGACATCCTGATACTCTGAGATAACTCTAGTCTTTAATAACTCAGCACCCTGATCCCGTCGCATCACCTCCTCGATGTACGCCAGAAATGACTCCGCAAGTCGGTTGCCCTGAGAGGCGGCTACAATCATCTCGGACCCGTCGGACGCTCGCAACTTGACTGTCTTCGCAAAGCAGTCAATACTAATATGGTAGGAAGACAACCAATCCATACCAAGGATGACACCGAACTCGGACATACGCAACACTATCAAATCGACTATAAACTCGAAAAAGACTAAACCGGCAGCGCGTGTTAGGCGCAGACTTATCCCTGCTTAGGATTCGGGATAAACTTCCTAGGATGAATCCTAGATTGATAGATTCTTAGAAAAGGTTGGTGCGGGAAAGGAAGAATTTTATATTCTATTTCCCGGTCTTCTTTTAGGGTGAAGGCGAACCCAACAGACAAGGAAGGAAGAATTTTATATTCTATTCCCTGATTCTGGAAAGGAAGAATTTTATATTCTATTTCCAGCGAAGAAGAAACTAGAAGTGGGGTGTCCACTCCGAGAATCTGGAAAATTTAGATAAACTTGCCTTTTATAGGATGAGTTATCTAAACTGAAAATGGGTCCTTCGTTTATCGAAGTGGTATTTTCAACTCCGGTTATAACCATGAACAAGGTTTAACCAAAGAGAAAAAGGGAAGGAGTTCTTTCGTTTATCGAAAAGGGACTCCGAACTGAAAGTGGACCTCTTGTTCATGGAAAGAATCAAGAGGGCCAGAAAAACATTTTTGGTGGACTCACTGTCAATTGAAATTGATCAGTGAGGGATTTTGGTGGTGACAATGATTTTGGGTTATCCTCTAGAATATTAAGTGTAATATTCTTCGAGGAACTTCCCGGTAAATGAGTTATCCTGAATGTACTAGGGATAGTACTTTTTCAGGAACTTCCCATTTATTGGCATTAATTGCCTGGCGCCCTCTTGAGTAATCAGGCGATATGCGCCGTTTGAATAGACTGTGTCTATTACAAACGGTCCTTCCCATTTGGGTTCGAATTTACCTTTCTTCTTGGAGGTGAGAATTATTGGTCGGCGAGCAGCGAGGACCAGATCTCCTTCCTTGAAGCTTCTCTGTCGGACTCTTTTGTTAAAAGCCCTTGACATCCTGGCTTGGTAAAACTCGATGTGTTGTTGAGCCTCCAAACGCTTTTCATCCAGCCTCTCGAGCTCTTCGAGACGCTTCTGATGTTGTTCCTCCGTCGTCATCTCCGTTGCGAGGGCGATCCGAAGGGACGGAATCTGAATTTCCAGCGGTAGCACAGCTTCACATCCGTATACCAGCGAATACGGGGTAGCTCCCGTAGGCGTGCGTATGGTGGTGCGATAAGCCCAGAGTGCTTCACCGAGTTTATCGTCCCAGTCTCGTTTATTGGTCTTCACGAGCTTTGACAAGATCTTGATGATCGTCTTGTTAAACGCCTCCGCTAATCCATTCGCGGCGGGGTAGTAAGCTGTCGACGAAACATCTTCGATTTTGAACTTGTCGCAGAATCTGACGAAGGCATTGCTTATGAACTGTGGACCGTTGTCATGAATGATCCTTCTTGGCACGCCGTGTCGGTAAATGACATGATGCTTGATGAAATTGATGACGTTGTTCGTCTTCACTTCTCTAAGCGGAATCGCTTCAGCCCACTTTGAGAAATAATCTGTGATCGCGAGGATGAACCGATCACCTTTGACTGAAGGGGGAAAAATAGGACCGACTATGTCCATGCCCCAAGTCTCGAACGGCCAAGACGTGGTTGACGTGTGCAACTGCTCTGGCGGTTGATGCATATAATTCGCATGTATCTGGCAAGCGTGGCATTCTCGTGCGTATTCGATTGCGTCACGAACCATCGTTGGCCAGAAATATCCCATCCTCCTGATGCGATCATACAGTTTAGGACCGGGCTGATGCGCACCACATTCTCCTTCGTGTGCTTCCTTAAGAACTTCCTTTGCTTCTCTGTTCGAAAGGCATCGGAGCAAAAGACCGTCGTACCCTCTACGGTATAACGTATGGGTCTCGGTATTATAGAAGAATCTTGGAGCTCTTCGGCGGATTGATTCCTTTTCTTTTACATCCTCTGGCAAGATACCATATTGGACGTAGTCGATGATAGGAAAACGCCAATCTCGGGACTCAGACCCAATTTGAGTTGAATTCACCTCTTTGGCGTTCACGTTTCTATCCTCTTCTTCTTCAATCTCCGTACTGTATATGGGTACGCAGAGTTGATGCGTCCGTACTGTGACTAACAGCTCAGCTTCGGGAGGCTGTGCCAGTGATACTGCTAGTGCCGCCAGTGCGTCTGCATAAGCGTTCTGGAGACGAGGGATATATTCGATGAAGAATTCTTCGAAAGATTCTGCCATTTTGATGGCTTCCTGGTGGTACGGGATCAGGTCTTGATTCCTGACTTCATACTCACCGCGAACTTGGTTGACTATCAATTGCGAATCTCCAAAAGCTTCGAGATATTCGACCCCCAGCTCTTTGGCGAAACTGAGTCCAATGAGAAGCGCGTTGTATTCGGCAACATTATTGGAGCACGGACTAGTCAACGAATAAGCCCGAGGCATCACGTGCTTTCCAGGGGAGATTAAGACGACTCCAACTCCAGAGGAAACTGTAGGACATCCCGGGGTTATTACTCTATTAACTGCCCTTGAGGCACCATCGAAGTATAATTGCCATACTTGTTGGTGTGATGTGGTGTTAACCTCGTGGGTTTCATCCGGCAAGTCATCATATACTTCTGCCGTATCTGTGGTCGGGTTTGCCGCCAAAAGATCACAAATCGCCTGTCCTTTTATCGACTTCTGCTGCTTGAAGTGCAAATCGTATTGGGACAAGAGAAGGGCCCACTTCGCTAGCCGCCAATTCATAGAGGCCGGTTGCGTCATAAACACCCGTACTGGATTAACGTTGGAGATAACGTAGATCGTCTGTCCCACCAGGTAATGCCGCATCTTTTGCATCGCAAATACCAATGCAAGGCATTCTTTCTCAATCATCGGATATCGAGACTCTGCGCCTACCAAGGTCCGACTTAGGTAATAAACTGCCTGTTCGTGACCGTTATCATCGTCTTGCGCTAGTAAGGCACTTATTGAGTGGTTCATTGCTTTGAGATAAATCAAGAACGGTTTACCAGATTTCGGTGCAACGAGAACAGGAGGGTTCGCCAGATACGTTTTGATATCTTCGAATGCTTTTTGGCAAGCATCATCCCGGATAAATGATACCCCTTTCTTGTTCAGCTTAGAGAACGGTTGGCACTTCCCAGAAAGATTTGAGATGAAACGCCGGATATAAGCTAAACGCCCTTGCAATCCTCTGAGCTCTCTTAGGTTTCTAGGAGGTTGCAGTTCATGTATCGCCTTCACCTTATCGGGATCGATATGAATACCTTTAGTGGTGACGACGAATCCAAGGAATTTTCCGCTGGACATTCCAAGGAATGATTTAGTGGGGTTCATCTTCAATTGATGACTCCTCATGAGATCGAACATCGTTTTCAAGTCCTTGATGTGATCTTCTTTATTGCGGCTTTTTACAACCAAGTCATCAACGTAGCATTCGACTGTTTTCCTGAGATGTTCTTGGAAAATCTTAGTCATCGCTCGCTGGTATGTGGCACCGGCATTCTTCAGACCGAAAGGCATCACCGTATAGCAGAAGGTAGCAGAATACACCAAGGGGCGTTCTGAATGCTGTATGCTTCTCGTCATCTGGGTGCATCTTGATTTGGTTATATCCTGAGAAACCATCCATAAAAGACATTCTCTCAAATCCGCATGTATTGTCAATAATAACATCCGTGATTGGGACATGCCGTGTTCAGGTCCCTGAAGTCAATACAGATTCTGATTTTGCCATTCTTCTTCATGACGGGAACGATGTTGGCTAACCAGTCTGGATGTTGTTCCTCTCGGATAAATCCTGATTCGATCAATTTCTTAACCTCTGCCTTGATGGCTTCCATTATCTGCGGACGAAACCGTCTTTGCTGTTGCTTGACAGGTTTGGCATCCGGCTTGATATCGAGGCGGTGCATTGCCACATTGGGGTCGAGCCCTGGCATATCCTCGTAGTTCCAAGCGAAGACGTCAATATACTCCCTGATGAGAGCAACTAACTCCTCTTTCTCATTTGAGGGAAGACTATCGCTGATGAATATCGGCTTTGGGTTGGCCTCGTCGCCCATGTTAACTTGGACTATTTTATCTTCAGTGGGGGGTTCTCTCTGTTCGAACCTATCACCATACTGCATATTCAGATGATGAACCCACGGGTCTTCCCATGTTGGCATTTGATCATCATCCTCCATTGTAGACGGATCAGCTGTAGCCATGTTTACCATTAGGGCTTTGAATGCTTCCCCTAGACTTATGTCGGAATTCCCAGCTGAAGAATTAGAAGAGTATCCGTTCTTAGTTTTGTTAGCAATTTGATCGATGATCTGCCAACCACATTCATCATCGGACGAGGAAACATAGCCTAAGCCTCGCCCGTATTTATAATAATCCTCAGATTTCCCTTTTGGTACATATACCGCTTTGGCTGGATTACGAGGACCTCGATCGAAGTACCTTCTCCGAGTGTGAAATCATATCCCTGCTTTTCCATGAGCTTGCGCGCTTCTGGACTATACTTAGATAGATGCTGACCAGGTTTGTCATCATTCTCATCTTCCCTTAAAAAATGATCTGGTAATGAAGAGTTTTTTCCTTTACCGTAAATCACTTCTTTTGCACCTCTTATCTTGTTCGGGATGATCATGGTTGTTCCGAAAGAATGTTGGAGGCGTTCCTTTGTTACATAGGACGACCGAAGCGGCATATACAAATCAGGATTATCATACAACTCTTTTATCACATCATCAAGAGACAGGGAGTACTCTAAATCGTTATTTATTTCATTATTGGCAAGTTGCCAGTTACAACTGCCTTCTGACGTTTGATCATCGTCAAGGTTGATTACAAAGGGTACAACGTCGTTTAAAACATAACCTTCATTATAATCAAATCCGGCTTCAGTATCAGCTTCTCCTCCGCTGTCCGTGCCTTGGGCCGATGATTCAGTATCGGATTCGTTACCATAAAGGAGAGAATCAGTGAAATAATTCTCATACCCTTTGAATGGTTGCTTATCCGCGACCACCGTCCTAACCTTATTATTTTATTATCAGTGTCGACATATTTCAAACACTGATGGAGAGTTGAGGGAATTATAACGTTACTATGGATCCAAGGCCGACCCAATAGTAAGTTATATGAAGTTTCGGCATCAATCACATAACATGTGACTTCCGTCTTCAAATCACCCATTTGACACTTTATCCGGATTTTACCTAAAGGTCTTGACCCGCTGGTATTGAACCCGTAGATAACAGTGCCTGTGGACGTCAACTTGCTTACTGGAATACCGAGGAAATGCATCAAGCGAAGCGGCATAATACTCACAGCAGAACCCGGATCCACTTGGATTCGGTTGACTTTGCTGGAACCGATGTACCCGATGAAGTATAGCGGTCGATCGTGGTTCGAATTCTTCGTCTGCATATCCTCTTTGGTGAAAGTAATGCAGGGAAGGTTTTTAGTCGCTATGTTGCACTGTTGATTCAGCGGTTCTGGCTGTTCATGCACCGGCTTGATTTGAGTCAAAAACACCTCTGAATTGGCCAAAGCTTCTTGCAAGGCCTCTCTGGTTTCCTTGGACAACCGCAGCAACTCATACAGCGTTATCCATGCTGGAATATTGGCTAGTTGAGCCATTATATCGAAGACTTGAGGAGTTTTCGAGCTTTCCGGTTTGTCTCTTCCAATTGGGTGACTGAAACGAGACTGCTTCGGATTCTGCACCTCCTGGGGATACTTCTCCTTCGATTTATTCACAGGCTGTTGTCGAGCCTCTGTGCCCGGTGTAGGACTCATATTCACCCCCATCTCTGTGAGAGTTTTGGCTAGTCCCCGTTTATTCACCCCCTGCTCACTAGGTGGTGGATAGTTGTAGTGATACTCATTTCCGCTTCGGGTCGCAAAAACCTCTTGTTCTTCTTCAGAGAGCGGGAAAGCTAAGATTCTTTCGTCATCTTCTCCTGGGATAGCAGAGACTCCGCAGCAAGACTTCCCTTTCCTTTTGGACTTCTTCTTGGATGACGATTCGGCCCATTGTTCATCTTTAATCAGGTCGGGGTGAACCCAGAGGATTTCGCCATTTGGAGCTGTATGTGGCACAAGTCCTTTTTGGCGCTGTCCATGTGGGTCGTCGTTTACTGTTTTCATTCCCACTTTGGCGATGCGTTTTGGTTCAAACCACGCTGTGGGCACTGATCCAAAACTGATTGAAACCGCGTTTGCTCCAACATTCTTGGACGGCTTCGGGGTTATGACGCCTACATCAATTAGCACCTGGATCTTGTCCTTGAGGTGGTAGCATGACTTCGTAGGATGATGGACCGCTCTGTGGTATGCACAATACCTCAGATCCGTCACTTTGCTAGCCCCTTCTTGATCTACAATCGCCGGCAGTTGAATTTTATTGTTCTCCAATAAGTATTTAAAGATGCTGGGAACTTCGTCATCTTTGAAGGAGTACACCTTGGGAAACCTTGGCTCTGAAGATTTCTGCTTCTGAGGCCGTTGTTGCCATTGTGACTGCGATTGTTGTGGCGCTCGTTGCTGCTGCCGCTGTTGTTGTTGCTGAGGTTGCAATTGAAAGGTTTGGTTAGCATCAACTGCATTAGCATGTGCCTTACCTTTCCCCCGTGGGACGAAATTCTGTGCTGGAGCATTTGTCGCCTGTTGGCCTCTCTCCGCCTTCTTCCTTCTTAGGAATCGCTCGGCCTCCTCTCCTCGGACCTTCAGATCCTTCCATGTCTTGGACGGTGCTGTCCCCATTGCTTCCAATACATCCAGTGAGAGGTTGTTGTGGCACGTCTGGAGGATGAATTCCTCGGTGATCGGGTCCCGACAGTTCATCGCCTTGTTCCGGAACCTCTTGACGAAGGTGTCCACCAATTCCCCGTCTTTCTGCTTCTCGTCCAACAACGACCCGATGGATATCTCTGTGTCGTCGTCGAAGAATTTGGTGAGGAACTTTGTCTCCATGTCGTCCTAGCTGTTCACACTACCTGGCTTGAGGCGGCGATACCAATCGAAGGCGGCTCCGCGAAGAGTGCCGACGAATGACCGCACCATCAGAGGCTCATTGCCGGAGATTACCCCCAAGTGTGATTTGAAGTAAATCAAATGTTGAGTGGGGGAACCCATCCCATTAAACGGCGTGAAGTTAATTAGATTAAACTTCGCCGGATATGGGATCGATTCCCATTCTCTTGGGTATGGGCAAGGAATGCCTGTTTTCTTCGTCTCTTGAGCGGAAATCAATGTATTGATTTTGCTCTCGAGATTTTTAATTTTCAGATTTTCATCTGTGTTTTCACTAGCATTCTCGTTACCATCCCCTGCATTGACGGGGGGATTATTGGTATTACGAGCTTCATTCGTATCCTCGTCTTCCAGATTAACCGGGTTACGACGTCTTGGCTCGCCTTGCTGGTTCGTCAATGCTTGGATTTGTTGGTCATGCATTTCTCTCATGTTTTGCATGGCCATCTGCATTTCGAACCTGAATGTTTCCTGTTGCTTAGCTAAGGCGTCTTCAAGCATTTTGGCCACTTGCTCCGCACTTATCATAAGTGCCTCGCGGGGTTGTCCTT
Source organism: Asparagus officinalis (assembly GCF_001876935.1). NCBI lineage: Eukaryota > Viridiplantae > Streptophyta > Magnoliopsida > Asparagales > Asparagaceae > Asparagus > Asparagus officinalis. The sequence continues at coordinate 35,841,195 of NC_033795.1, forward strand.
CGCTGGATACTGTATTATCTGATGCGACCGTGGAGCCGGTATCAGATTCTTCATCTTCTGAAGGGAGCCTTGTTCGAACCCTACCATAGGTTGCTCGTTTGATGGTTCCATCAGATTCTTCATCTTCTGAAGGGAGCCTTGTTCGAACCCTACCATAGGTTGCTCGTTTGATGGTTCCAGACTACAGACGGGTTCTAGGCCGGGATGCTTTCATAATCGATTCGAGATTGTCCCGCGCCGATGTCCCTCTGCTGGTCATGTTGGTGGTGACACTCGGAAATTCTCCATCTTCAATCACTGTTCTTCTTCGTCGGAAACGCCTAGGCCTTGTTTTTGGCGTTTCAGTACTAAGTCTTTCGAAAACTAAAACTCGTTCGGGGACCGCCTTGATGCAGCTGCATTCAGACAATACTGCCCGAATGAGTTTGGAACAGGGGCACTGAGTTTCCTGTTCTTGGGGACTCCTTTTCCTGGTTTTATTCGTACCCCCAGCACGATAGTACAACTCGTCTGCTTGACGATCGGAGTAACCTATCGTGTGTTGGCACGACTTCTCAGGTATAACACTATCGTCATCAGACGATAATGTTTCCTTCTGAGGGGGAACTGCCTTCTTCGGGCTTTCAAAAGTCACGCGCCTCGAAACAAGCCTTTTTGGGCGTGAGTTCTCGGCGGTCTCCTGGACTTCAATGCACAAGTTGGTGTGCATGACCGCCCTGGTCTCTTTGTCATGTTGGAGGTGACGGCGACCCACAGCATGCTGCGTCGTCCGGGGCTTTTTCATCGGGCCCAAACGATCTTGAACGGGAGCTTTGCCTCTCTCGTCGGGAATCGGACCGAGACGCTCCAAGACTGGCTTCTTCCTTTGGGACGATTCTGCATGATCTCCCGGAGAAGCTATTGGGATTACCGGCGACTTTGGTTGATTCACCGGAGGTTGAACTTTGGTTGGAGGCTGCTTCGGCCTCCACACTTGGCGGGTTGATGGCGGCTTCTTGACCACTCTTCCTTTCTTCAATTCCTCGGCCTTCTGCACGAGGATTCTTGCTTGTGCAAGTAATGCGCGGCATTTGTGAATCCGCTCTTCGAGTGTCGAACGGTTCCGTTTGACCCGGATCCATTCGCTCGTTGGCGGTTTGGAGGAACCACCATTCTTCAGTTGTTGAGGCTGTTTGCCTCTCCTATTCTTCAAATCCGCGTTGTAGCGGACCCCGTCCGTAGACTCCATCGCCTTAGCGAGTTGTCGCGAAAGGCGATGACGTCGCCTCTGGCGGGCTCTCTTCGAGAGAGTCACAACGCCTTCAACAGTAGAAGCGTTGACGAGAACAGGTTTGACCTCGTTGGAGGTCGGTGGAACTTCACCCGATGCGACTTTGGCATCAGTTGGGGTGAGAGAGTTGTTGGCATTCTGAACTTCTTCGAACCAACGAGCTTTTCTCCTGGAGGAGAATTTCTTGGACTTGCGGGGGGAGGTAGATCCGGACGAGGATGAAAGGTACTCCTCGAACTTGGCCTGGTCGAATTCATACTCGACCTCCTCCTCGACCGGGATTGGGATCCGCGGCTGCGACGTGACGATTTCGGCAGCGAGATCGGTGAGATCCGCGGCTGCGACGTGATGATCTCGGCAGCGAGATCGGTGGCTCCCACTGTGGTCGCCAGATTGTTCGCTGTGAAAATCGTTGTTTTCTTCATCATTGATTCCATTGGAAATTCTTGTAATAGTTTATCGATTACAAAGATCCGGTCTTTTTTAGATCCGGTTACAACGAGAATCAAATAAAAAAAGAAATAAAAATTACAACTTTCTCCTTGTTTGTCGAACGAATCGCAAGATCATGTTTTGCGGTCTCTTGCTTGTGTGGGTTCTTTGCCGACGCCGGGCTTAATCCGTGGACCACCGCGCGATCTAGATCCGGTCGGATCTACGCAGTACGACGGGTATTATTTCACCAAGGAAATAATAGCCGAGGGTACTATTTCGCCAAGGAAATAGTACCCTTTAATTCTCGGGATCAAAGGCCAAGCTTTGATCCGGAGTATGATCTCGTGTAGATCTCAGATCTGATCTCTCTCTCTCTCTCGAACTCCTGCCTTTTGTGACGTGGACCAAGTCTATTGAGCTTAGTGATCCTGCTGTCAATCATCTGATGTTTAAACCCGGCTTTTCTTATCCTATGAACAACAATTCACTTAATCCAATTGCCAAACTCATTGCCAGAATTGTTGCTCAAAACTTAATTCCTAAGACTGGTAGTTTTGATCACTTCGCTTCTGATAAGATTAATGTTGTTTATGCCATCTTTGCTAAAATCAAAGTTGATTGGGCTACTATCTTTGTCAATAACATGGCATCAAAGCATACCAAGTTTCTACCTTTTGGTTCCTTTCTCACCCTCATCTTTCAACACTTTAATGTTGACCTCACAAATGAACCTAAGATTGAATCTAAGAGAGACTTCTTTGATAAGGTTTCTCTTTCTAGAATGCAGATATCCATTGATTCCACTCCTTCATCATCCTCTCGCTCCCGTTCTAGAGCCTCTACTTCATCCTCTTCTGATATTTGTGACCGTCTGGATCGCCTTGAGACTCAGTACTCAGGTATTCAGAAGCAAGTCTCATCTATTCAGAAGGATGTTAGGACTATTCTTTCATATCAGCGTCAGTCTCTTGGGATCCCTTCAAATTCTGAGTCTGATTCTGATGAGGACTCTGCTGATTCTGATGGTGATGGTGGTGGTCATGATGATGGCAGTGGTGATAATGATGATGGCAGTGGTGATGATGATGGTGGTGGTGATGCCTGATTTGAGTTCTTTTATGTGATGTTTTATTTGTTTTTTTGATGTTCTCTTCTGGTTTGTAAAACTTGATAACTCTGTTTTAGTTTGAGTGCAATAACTCTTATTAGTGTGGATTCATGTGAACGTTTATGTATGGGTTGATATCAAATGCTTATGTGATATCAAATGCTTATGTGGACTCATGTGAACTTATGGTTTTATGCTGTTTCTAATGCTCATGTGATATTTTGTGGCTTATTGTGTTTAGATTATTTCTTTTATGAATCAATGCATTGTTGAAACAACTTTCATGTTTTGGTGTGTTGGAAATAAGTTGCTTATCATAAGCTCTTAGTACTGTTTAGGTTTTGTATATTTATGCACATCTATGATGCTTAAATGATGATCTGTGATTGTTTATGCTAGTTTATCATTTTATGATCAATGCATGGTTAAGACAATAATCATGTTTTGTTTATAGAAATTGAGTTACTTGTATTATTTATGCATATGTTTGATGAATAGTTGTTGGTTTAGCTCCTGTATATATGTTCAATAGATGTCACTTAGTCTATTTGACAGGGGGAGCTTTTGACATACAATTCTTTATGTTTATTATCTATGCTTATAAGCAGGGGGAGCATTGCTCCTATCTCTCATTTTTCCCTCTTTTTGATGTTGTCAAAGGGGGAGAAAACTACCACATATATAGCTTACAAATTAATTCTGTTATATATGGTCATGTATGTTTTATATAGATGGTCATTTATTCTTGTTTTGGCTTATATGTGGATTATCAGTTTATACTTTATATTCATGAATAAATTGTTTGCCATCATCAAAAAGGGGGAGATTGTTGACCCTATAGTTTTGATGATGATTTGACAAACAATTTATTACTAACAAGTTTTCTAGTGTTTTGTGTTTATGTTCTCTTTTCAGGTATTTCCACACACGTCAATCAAGCGTTAAAGATTCAAGTTCGTTTGCGTGGATTTGTTTTACCTAGGTATATTGTTTAGTTTACTTACATATATTGTATGATTATATCTAAGCTCAATATATGTACACGTAACACAATTTTTTGATGTTTTCTATCATATAAATGATTTCTCATCAAACGTTGTTACAATAACTTTTCTCTCATGCTTACAGCTCTTTAATATTTTCTTGTATACATAGAATATATGCATAACATATATAAACATATTTTCAAGTTCTATATTGACTTTCACCTTCATATAAAAACAGGTTTTCTAAGCAGTTTTCAAAAATGGGTGGTTTTCACAAACAAAAATTGATTTTCCAAAAATTCTTTTTTAAACATGTTTATTTTATCATTTAGAAACTTTCCCCAAAGTTTCATTATTTTTGGACTTGATTTGATATTTTTTCTGGATTTTCAAACTAACCCCAAAACCTGGAAATTTACATATATCAGTTTTCGGTCGACCGGTACGGTCGACCGACAGGTAGTCTGTTTCTGAGAAATTTTCCAGAGTTTTTTTGGTCGACCGGAATTTTCGTCGGTCAACCGAAATTTCCATTCGGTCGACCAAAATTTACGTCGGTTGACCGCCAGCTTTAAAACTTTGTTTCTCTGGGTTTTTGAACTAATCGGTCGGCCGTACCGATCGACCGACGAGTTGTCAGTATGAGCCTAACGACTAGTTTTGTTTTTTTCAAATGGACTTTTTGGTGTTTTACTTATTTCTAGCTGTTGTATTGGGGTGCTATATATACCCCATTGCTGCTCTTCTTCTCTAATAACTAAGAAATCCAAGTTTGTTGTTTAACAAGATATTAATCGTGTTTAAGAGCTATTTAAGAAGTGTTTTGTTAATCAGTTTTCAAGAGAAAGTTTTCTACAACAAGAAGAGGCTCTCATATTCCATTGGGATCATTTTCTTCAGCTCCTCTTGTTCATTGAGAAGTTTTTCTAAACTCTTTCCGTATAGCTTATTATCTCACTTTCATTTGATTAGCTATATTCATTGAGTTATTTATTGAGTTTGATTCACTATTATCACACACACTTATTGAGCTTGATATTTCCATATTATATATTATGGGTTGTGGGGTGTGATTTAGTGAGTGTGAGCTTCATTGTGTTCTCACTTGTTAATTGAGAACAAATCATTGTATTTAACCTTTATTTGTGAGAATCACTTGTAATACACTTGTACACCGAGAGAAGTGTGAGGAGAGAGAGACGGGGTCAAATCCAATAGGAGTGGCGTCGATTGATGAACATAGGGAGAGGTTGTAATCGAGCACTTGAGGAGGAGGACACGGGCTAGGTTCCTACACTTAGTGTGTAAAGTGTGATTGTTGAGTGATTGTGTAGTGTGAGAGTTTTCGGTGAACTTGTAAACCGAGTGTGTAGAAGTTCCGGCTTCCAAACCGGATTGTGATAGTGGATATCTCCTCGAGGTGAGGAGCGGGGACGTAGGTCGTGGGAACCGAACCTCGTAAACATATCGTGTGTTTGTGTTTTGCTTGTCTCATATTTTATTTGTGCATATTCTTATTGTTCTTATTGTTCATATCTATCTCTTGCAATAACATATTGATCTATATAATTTTAATTAGCTTTTAATTGGAATTAGATTAGCATAAGACCCTAATCACCCCCCCTCTAGGGTCTAACATAACACAGGTAAAGATTCCACGCAAGCAGCGAGAGTTTACCATCATTAGCGTGTGTTTGAAGAGAGTTGTAATTTTTGTTTTATTTGTGTAAGCGAGTAGTCTTATAAAAAGACCAACTCTTTTGAACTTGTTGTAAACGATTGAAGTTGTAATGAGTTCCATGAATAAACTAACTTTTAACGCAAACACGTTGGTGACCACAGTAGGAGCCAATAGTCTCTCTACTGGGGCTGTCGTGCTGTAACCACGGATCAAGATCCCGGTTGAAGAAGAGGTCGAGTACGAGTTCGACTAGGCCAAGTTCGAGGAATACCTCTCCTCATCCTCATTAAGATCTTCCTCGTCCCACAAGTACAGGAAGATATCGGCATCAAAGAAGGCTCGGGATGACTCTCGCCTAATTGTTGCTGAGGCTTCCTATTGCAATGCTCCTTTGGCATCCAAGGAAGCTGAGATTTCAGATCACAACGACTCCTATTTAGTCCAGGAGTTGTTTAACGAAGGCACGCCAATTCTGACAAAGATAGCTCGTCAGAGGTAACGCCGACACCTCGCACGTCAGCTTGCTAAGGCCTTAGAACAGGTAGATGGGATCTGTTATCAAGCGGATCTGAAGTTCAGGGGGCGATAAATGCCTCAATAGCAAGCAAATGGTCCCTCCTCCAAGCCATCAGCTTGCGAATGGGTCTGTATCAAAAGGACTCATTCAACTCTCGAGGAGCGCATCTGGAAGCGTCACGTGCGTGCCTTAGCACGAAAGGTACAAGACAAGAGGGAGAACAAGGTGGCCATGAAACCACTAAAACCACGCTAAGAATGGAGGCCGAAATCCAAAACAGCGACTCGGACAAGTGCCGAGGCCGCCGAGCCACCTCAAGCTAGCCTGCTCCATGGGCGAGCTAGTTCAGCCTAGCCGGCACTTGCCTCACCTCCCACAGACATTTCACAGTCCCCGTCCCTTTCGTTCCTAGTCAAGTTGATCCAGTACCTTTAGTGAAGTACCACGGTAGCTGGATCTTTCTCAATTCAAGATGAAGATCACGGATTGCCTTGGTCCTTTGCACGGGATCGAGGCAAACTTCCAATCAAAGAACACTTAGGTCTGGTGAATGAATCTTGAGTGGCTATTCAAATTAGGGGTCGTACGCGTACTCCCTTCAAGTCAAAGCCATCCCATGAAGGGAAAATTCCGATAACCACCCGCTTGGGGTTATGTGTTGAAGTCCAAGAGCCCGTTGGGGTCTTACGTTCTCATAGGCATGGTTCCAAACGTATGACTCTTGAGAATGCTAATAAGGTGTCGCATCCTCAGAAGAAGACGTCTCCATTACACGACAACATCAAACCTGGGGATTCAAACCAACTACCGATAGGTTGCTCCGGCCATAATGCCGATGAGCTGTATTATTGGGCTAGGGGTACCAAGAAATCTCGAAAGAGAAGTATCCCAGAATCGGACTCTCACTGTCCTTGTGAGAGGTTAATTAGGGTAGTATTATCAGAGTGTAGCTGTCCCAAGACCGCTCCACGGAGGGTTATGGTATTCGAAAGAATCTCCACCGAAGTGTCCAAATCTAAATCAAGACGCTTCTACAAGAAGATTTCTAACGGTCATGATGACGAGCTTCCAAATGTTACCATCAATGTGGTCGATAAAGGAAAATCGACAAGGCGTTACAGCCCTGACTCTTTCTTGGAGGCATCTCAGCACATCGCTTGGTTACGGTTAGGAACTAGACGACCTAGACCGGATAGAGGACACTCCTCAGAGGATGAAATGTTAAACGCTAACTCCGCGGTCGATTCTGACAATACAGTCTCCAGCACAAGATAATCTCGTGACGCGTTCATGATCAACGCTGAACAAATGGCCAAAATCCTAAAAGATGCTCTGGCCAAGCAGAAAGAGAATTTCAAATTCGAAATGGAAATGACTATGCAACGGATAAGAGAATTACATGATCAAGAGATTCAACCTTTATCAAATCAGATTGGTGAATCTAGTCGTCACAACGCTACTAATCAAGTAGATAGCAATTCAAACGTGAATGAGAATCTCAACGCTGATACCCATCCTGTTGACCAAAATACTAGGCGTGGTCCTACCAAGGATGACAACATTAGGGGTGGTCCAGTTATTCCTCCCCGAAATTGCCCGAAGGAAAATGCAGGCGAGGGCGAGAAAATAAAAGACCTGGAGAGCAAGATCAACGCACTAATGTCCTCTCAAGAAGTAAAGAAGACTGGTATTCTATGTCCTTACCCAAGGGAGTAGGAGTCAATCCCGTATTCGGCAAAGTTCAATCTAATTAACTTTATGCCGTTCGATGGAAAGGGCTCACCCACTCAACACCTAATTCACTTCAAGTCCCACCTGGGTGTGATCTCTGGCAATAAACCTTTGATGGTCTGGTCATTTGTTGGCATCCTTCACGGGACCACATTTAATTGGTACCACCGTCTCAAGCCAAGAAGTATCAACAGCTGGAATGATATGGAAAGCTCGTTCCTCAACAACTTCTTCGACGATGACACCAAAGTGTCGATTAGAGCCCCTTTGGACGAGAAGCAAAAGGACATGGATTCAATTGACACCTTTGTTAAACATTTTCACAATAAGGCAATGAATTGTAGGGATCCTGTCACTAAGGAATTCATCTTGCGGACATGCTACAACAATCTCTCCATCGATATGCTAGAAGCCCTAGGGGTCATGTCATCCACAACATGGAAAGAATTAAAATTACACAGGGAACAAGCTGAACACTTCCTCAAATAAAAGCTTGAAAGAGGCTAACCAACGACTAACCCCCTGAACTCGAATTTTTCTACTCGTGGTAAGGGAAAGGCACATGTAGCGGCTGTTGACGCTAATCACACGTCACAACAGCAACCTCAGAAGTAGCAAATGACTCCTTCAAGGATGAAGAGGTTCTACCTATCTTCAAATACCTTCTTGAAAATAACAAAATCAAGCTGTCACCTATTACGAATCAGGAGGAAGCTAACAGCACTTCTGATCCAAAATACTGTGCGTACCACAGAAGGATCATTCATCCCACCAAGGCTTTCTTCATTCTTAAGAACATCATTCAAGCCTTGGTCAACACCGGCATCATAACGCCGAAATAAGCCTAATAAGAATGGTTTACTCCAAAGAGTATATGAGTATAAACTACTTCTACAAAGCTCTAAAGAGTATAAGAGTATAAACTGCTTCTCCCTTTCCTCCAATGGGTATACGATGTTAAACTACTTCCCTTATTTCCAACAACGGGAAGTTCTTAGAGAATACTACTCTTAATATTCTTAAGAATAATCCAACAATGTGACTAAATACAATTGGATTCAGGTTCGCCAAAGAGCTGGGGGTGTAATACCTCAATGCATTCTAATGGGAAGTTCCTGGAGAATACCACACATGGTATTCTTAAGGATAACCCAAAATATATTATCCAAGATAAAAAATAATCATCGGAATAATTCATTCTTAATCATGATTAAGAACCTCTCATTGTGGCTATTTTATTATTTCTAAGATGATTAAAACCCTCCCACTGTGACTTTCGGAGTACTCTTTCGTTGAGATGAGATTCAATGACTGCATATGGTTAATCTTTCCTCATGAAACTCTCAGAGTGTAATTTTGAAGTGTTTAATGATTTACGGTTCTCCACCACAAAATCTCTCACTGATCAAATTAATTGACAGTGGGTCTACCAAAATTCTTCATGGTTAAGTCCATTCAAACTCCCACTTTGTCTAAGCATTTAACACTCCCACTATTGAAGTCCTGACACGACATCTAAATTTCAATCTGTTGATCCATGGCAATTATCAAACCCCTTCGTGTTAAGTCCTAGCCACTTCACATCAAAAACTCCCACTGAGTGATTTGTACAAGTCAACACTCTCACTGTTATTTATACCTCCACTCCTATTTGGTCAAACCTTTTAACAGTTAGGACCAAAGCTAAAATCCCCTCTCGATTCCTTCTATGAACGAGAGGTCTACGTTCAAATTGAACATTCAAACCTTTCCTACAGTTAGAGTCGCCTCAAACCTCCCACTTGGTCAAACATTCCTACATTTAGGGCCAAAACTGGAGTTCCCTCTCGATAAATGAGAAATCCAACTTCAGATTGGGTAATTAAACCTTCCGATAATTAGGTTTATCTGATTTTTTTTTTGTTTTTTCAAGTGGAAATTCCACTTTGAGTTTCTTTTGCATCTGGAGATGGAATATAAAAAAATTTCCTCTCCAGCATCAGGTTCGTCTTTTCCCCAAGAGAAGACACCACCTTCCAACACTAAAATCCATGCCTTATGCGTATGAGAACTTTATCTTGGTCCCTAAATAGAGATAAGTCTGCATCTAACACATGCTACATGGTGGTCCGTTCCCACGAAAATGATCAAGTCTACGTATTCAACACTATAGCACAAAAAATTCATACCTTTACACGCATGGAGAATTTTATCCTGAATCCTAAGTAGGGATAAGTTAACACCTAACATGCATTGCCGGTTAGTCTTTTACCGTAAAAGGATAAAAGCCCACGTATTTAACATCGTGGCAGGCTGTTATTAATAACACTAAAATCCGTGGTTTATACGCACAGGGAATTTTATCTCGAATCCTAAGTAGGGATAAGTCAGCGCCTAACACGTGTTGCCAGTTCGTCTTTTACTGTGAAAAAGATACCAGAATTCATTCTAGGCAACTTTATCTTGATCCCTAAATAGAGATAAGTCTACGCCTAATATGCGTTGCCGGTTAGTTCTTTACCATAAACATGACAAAAGCCCACGTGTTCGACATCGTGGCAGATAGTTATTAATAACACCAAAATCCGTATCTTACATGCACGGGGAATTTTATCCTGAATCCTAAGTAGGGATAAGTTAACGCCTAACATGCATTGCCGGTTAGTCTTTTACCATAAAAAGGACAAAAGCCTACGTATTCAACATCGTGACAGACCGTTATTAATAAAACCAAAATCCGTGTCTTACACGCATAGGGAATTTTATCTCGTATCCTAAGAAGAGATAAGTCAACTTCTAACACGCATTTCCGGTTAACCTTGTGAAAAGAACATCAGGATTCATGTCTATGGGATGTTATCTCAATCCCTGAATAGAGATAAGTCTACGCCTAGCACATGTTGCTGATTAGTCTTTCCCCGTAAAATGGATGGAGTCTATGTATTCAATATCATAGTACCAAGTCTAAGAGAATTCATTCTCGTAGCATAACATCAAATGTGTAGATAATTCATATGCAAGCCTGATTCAAACGGTAATCGGTAAAGGCATACCAAATCCGTTGATGGCTAAGGGTTTGCCAAAAATCCTAAAGTCTACGCCTAACATGCGTTGCCGGGTAGTCTATTCCCGCGACAAATGATGAAGTCTACGTACTCGATATCGTAGCATCAAGTCTAAGAAAGTTTATTCTTTTAGCATAACGTCATCTACGGAACGGACTTAAACAATCTGCATGCTAGCCCGACTTAAACGGTAGTCGGTAAAGCCTCGTCAAACCTGTTTATGGCTGAGGGTTTGCCAAAAATTCTATAAGTATTATGGTTATTTATTCTAAACAGAATGAGTAATCGTAATAAGGTACAAAAGTCATTAACGAACCAACTTTACCAGTCAGTCTCGTGACTTGAACTCCCAGGATATACGAGTATAAACTGGTCCTCCTTGCTCCAACACCTTAAGAGCTTAAATTGTGTAGATTCCAGTTAACGTATGAGTATAAGTTGTGTTCACGCCGGTTAACACGTTACGACGAAGGTCAAATGCCGATCCACGTGTTGCAACGAAGGTCAACACGGGTCAACCCGTTGCCATGAAGGTCAGCACCAACAGATGCATTGATAATTTCGCCGGAATAAATCTCAGATCAATTCCAGGTCAAAGGATAATCCCCAGGGATCTCAATCGTGATTCAGATATAAACTCCTGTCGAAGATGATCAGTTCAACATTGATTCAATGACATGAGCTAATTCAAATATCAATACGCCAGTCTCAGTTCAAAATTTCGATACGGTCAGACGATAAACACAACACCGAAAGAATTTTAGCTATTTAACAAAATAATAAATTGATTGAAAGATGAAGAAGTCGACGAATAGAAGGTTGGGGGTATCATATCCAAAGTATTCCAGGCTCCTCTATAAAAGAATGAGACTGAAATACTTTGGACGGGGTATCTGTAGACGTTAAAAATTACCTATAGGTTCCCGCACACAGCTCAAAATAAAGGGAAGATGATAAATACCATCACTTGAGTCAAACAAGATTATCCGGTGCCGCAAAAGAGCTAACGAGTGTATGAATCAAGTCAATAAAGCGTACGAGTCAACGAAATGACAAAATGCACAAAACGGCAGAACATGACCAAACCAGAAAAGCCCCTGGCGACAGAGTCACATCAAAATGACTTGGTCAAGGCCAGGTGGCTTGGCTAAGGCCAAGTCGCCTTAAAGTGGCTCGGCCAAGGCCGAGCCACTATAGGGTGGCTTGCATAAATTCGAACCACCGTGGGGAGGCTCGTGCCCAGAAATGTCGAAAACACGTTTTTGATAGTTTTCTCGTGATTCTTTCGTTTTAGAGCCTCCTTAACTGCTTTGATACTATCCCTAAATATGGTTAAGTGGTTATTAACTAAGGATAAGGTCAAATCATCAATTCTTATTTGAAAATACTACATCTGAAGCCTATAAATATAAGCCTAGGGTCATATACGCAGGGGATCTGAAATAAAGGCGAGGTTCTATCAAATTGGAGAGTGAACCACAAATTTCAGAGAGGCTAGCAGATCTTGGTGAAGTTCTTCAGCATAAAGAAGGAGAGTTTGAGAGATCTGAGGCACGTTCCCCTTTCCTCTGAATCGAACTTGGTTTTGATCTCGAGAAGAGTCGTAATCTCGCTTGGTCGAGATTATCACTTCTACGATTGTTTCCTTTGTGAAGCAAGAGCATTGAATTTTCGTTATGTCTACCGAATCTGATCCGTGGCAGTCCACGAACTAACACATCCTCGACACAGGAAAATATCTCACATAAGCAACGGGTGATAAACGTCCTCTGCGTGTGTTTGAAGAGAGTTGTAATTTTTGTTTTATTTGTGTAAGCGAGTAGTCTTATAAAAAGACTAACTCTTTTGAACTTGTTATAAACGATTGAAGTTGTAATGAGTTCCATGAATAAAACCAACTTTCAACGTAAACACGCTGGCGACCACAGTGGGAACCAATAGTTTCTCTGTCGAGGCTGTCGTGCCGTAACCACGGATCAAGATCCTGGTTGAAGAAGAGGTCGAGTATGAGTTTGACCAGGCTAAGTTTGAGGAATATCTCTCCTCATTCTCATCAAGATCTTCCTCATCCCGTAAGTACAGGAAGATATCGGCATCAAAGAAGGCTCAAGATGACTCTTGCCTAATTGTTGCTGAGGCTTCCCCTCGCAATGCTCCTCCAACATCCAAGGAAGCTGAGATTTTAGATCACAACAACTCCTATTCAGTCCAGGAGATATTTAACGAGGGCACGCCAATTCTGACAAAAAGGGCTTGTCAGAAGAAATGCCAACGCCTCATGCGTCAGCTTGCTAAGGCCTTAGAACCGGTTGATGGGATCCGTTATCAAGCGGATCTAAAGTTTAGGGGGTGCCAAGCACCTCAATAATAAGCAAATGGCCCCTCCTTAAAGCCATCGGCCAGCGAAAGGGTCCGTATCAAAAGAACTTGTTCAACTCTCGAGGAGCGCATCCAGAAGTGCTAAGCGCGTTCCTTAGCACGAAAGGCGCAAGACATGAAGGAGGACAAGGTGGCCATGAAACCACAAAAACCATGCCAAGAATTGAGGCCGAAATCCAAAACAGCAACTCAGACAAGCGTCGAGATGCCCGAAAGTTGCGAGCCAGCCAATGGTGGCTTGGATCAGCCTGGCCGACACTTGCCTCGCCTCCCGCAGACATTTCTCAGTCCTCATCTGCTTCCGTTCCTATTCAAGTTAATCCTGTACCTTTAGTGAAGTCTCACGGCAGCGTAGATCTTTCCCGATTCAAGATGAAGATCACGGATCGCCTTGGTCCTTTGTACGGGGATTGAGGCAAACTTCCGGTCAAAGAACACTTGGGTCCAGTGAATGAATCCCGAGTGACTATTCAAACTGGGGGTCGTACACGCACTCCCTTCAAGTCAAAGCCATCCCTTGAAGGGAGAATTCTGATAACCTCCCACTTGGGGTTATGTGTCGAAGTCCAAGAGCCCATTGAGGTCTGACGTTCTCATAGGTGTGGTTCCAAACGTATGACTCTTGAGAATGCTAATAAGGCATCGCATCCTTAGAAGAAGGCGTCTCTATTACACGATAACATCAATCCTAGGGATTCAAACCAACCACCGATAGGTTGCTCTGGCCATAACGCCAATGAGTTGTATTATCGGGCTGGGGGTACTAAGAAATCTCGAAAGAGAAGTATCCCAGAATCGGACTCTCATTGTCCTGGTGAGAGGTTAATCAGAGCAGTATTATCAGAGTGTAGCTGCCCTAAGACCGTTCCATGGAGGGTCTCGATATTCAAAAGAATCTTCACCGAAGTATTCAAGTCTAAATCAAGACGCTTCTACAAAAAGAAATCTGATGGTCATGATGACGAGCTTCTATTAGTTACCATCAATGTGGTCGATAAAGGAAAATTGATAAGGCGTTATAGCCCTGACTCCTTCTCGGAGGCATCTCAGCGCATCGCTTGGTTATGGTTAGGAACTAGACGACCTAGACCGGATAGAGGACACTCCTCGAAGGATGAAATGTCAGACGCCGACTCCACGGTCTCTTCTGACAATACAGCCTCCAGCACACGACAATCTCGTGAGGCGTTCATGATCAACGCTGAACAAATGGCCAAAATCCTTGAAGACGCTATGGCCAAGCAGAAAGAGAAATTCAAATTCGAAATGGAAATGACCGTGCAACAGATAAGGGAATTGTATGATCAACATATTCAAACTTTATCAAATCAGATTGGTGAATCTAGCCATCTTAACGCTACTAATCAAGTAGATAGCAATTCAGATATGGATGTGAATCTCAATGCTGATACCCATCCTGTTGACAAAAATACTGGAGGTGGTCCCACCAAGGATGACAACGCTGGGGGTGGTCCGGTTATTCCTCCCCAAAATTGCCCGAAGAAAAATACTAGCGAGGACGAGAAAATGAATGACCAAGTGAGCAAGATCAACACACTGATGTCCACTCAAGAAGTAAAGAAGATTGGTATTCCATGTCCTTACCCAAGGGAGTTAGAGTCAATCCCGTATTCAGTAAAGTTCAATCTAATTAACTTCACGCAGTTTGACGAAAATGGCTCAACCACTCAACACCTAATTTACTTCAAGTCCCACATAATTTACTTCAAGTCCTTGAGATCAAACTTGGTTTGATCTCGAGAAGAGTTGTAATCTCGCTTGGTCGAGATTATCACTTTTGCGATTGTTTCCTTTGTGAAGCAAGAGCATTGAATTTTTATTCTGTCATCCAGACCTGATCTGCAATGGTCCACAGACTAACGCATCACCGGCATAGGCAAAGATCCCACGCAAGCAGCTTGTGATAAATGTCCTCTACGTGTGTTAGAAGAGAGTTATAATTTTTATTTTATTTGTGTAAGCGAGTAGTTTTATAAAAAGATAACTCTTTTGGACTTGTTGTAAACGATTAAAGTTATAATGAGTTCCATGAATAAACTAACTTTCAACGCAAACACTATTTTGAATAAAAAGTGATACTGTTTTATGTTTCCATTTTTTTCTTTCTTTAGTTATATTTTAACTTGAAGCAATGAAAACTAATTGGAAATGCCAGAGGTGCAATGTTAACTTAGCCTAAATTCCCACGCAAAGCAAGATTTAACACTTTCCTTTATTAAGATAATTCCAGAAAGTTTTAATCTGTTGGGGATTTTTATGAATACTTGTCATTCTATTGAAGGGGAATTAACAAGTTCATGAGGGTTTGATTTATATAATAACATTAATTTATGGACCTATCATCCCGTTAAAGAGGATTGATATGTTAGCCTTGTTAGAGGTATGATATTAACTTGACAGTGTTGAATACTTGTGGTTCGAACAAGACTTTGAGGACCTATCGCTCTATTAACTAGAGTTGATAAGTTGATTTTATCAGAAGTGCGATATTAGCTTGACAAAATTAGGTACTTGTGGTTTGAATAAGATTTTGAGGATCTATCGCTCTATTGACAAGAGTCAATAAGTTGATTTTGTCAGAAGTACGATATTAGCTGGACAAAATTTGGTACATGTGGTTTGAACAAGATTTTGAAGACTTGTGATTTGAACAAGCTTTTGAGGACTTGTGAGTTGAACAATTTTTTGAGGACTTGTAATTTGAACAAGCTTTTGAGGACTTGTGTTTTGAACAAGTTTTTGAGGACTTGTGATTTGAACAAGTTTTTTGAGGACTTAGCATCTCGCTGGGGAAGATTGATAATTGATTTGGTTAGATTCCCAGTTTGTTTTGGATTCGGGTATGTTTGTTTTAATTCCGGTTTTCCTCTATATATAAGGATATATTTCATGAAAATTTCCCTTTTTAATCATATTTCTAAACTCTAGCAGTCACCCTCTCACCTCAGCAAAACCTAGATTTATTTTTGCTGATTTTTGAGAGCTTTGTGAATAAGTATCAAAAAGAGGGTGAGATCATTGGCATTTGACGAAGGAGTACCTATTTTCTTGCACTTTTAGGGATTTCAGCACTTGTGGATGCGAGTTACATCTTCTCCAATAACATCCTCATTTATTTTTATATGGATTTTATTTGGTTTTACTTGATTTTAATGGATCTTCTAAATTATATGATACAAAGGTTCGATCTTTTGGAATTAAAAAGTAATAAATGAATCCTCTGATTTGGATTTAATACCTGAAATAAATTTTAACATGAGATTTTGTCGAGATTTATGGTTTTCATGATGATTCTTACAAACATATGTTAGGGTTAATTCAATCCACTTAAATATATTATTTGAGTTTTATGTAGTTAATTGAACCCTAATCATATTAAACAAGGTGGTTAGTTGTTATACTACAATGAGATCGCAGTAGACTATACTCCATTGTGCATCATTGTTTTCTACAATAGCGTGATATGCCTATTTCCACAAAGCGATTGAGTAAGATGGTGATGCCACAGGATATTGTGAGTGCCTTACAAAAGCATCATTGTTCTAGTTTGAGGATAGTACAGATTGCATTCATTCTCCCATGTTAGGTACCCAAGAGTAGGGTATAATACTGAGGTTATCATACATAGCATAATCGATGCGAGTTCCTTTTACCAGATTGTTATATTCGCGACTACGCCACCTACCCGAGGGTAGTATGATATGTTTTACATGTTTGGCATTGGATGAGGTTTGGTATTGTTTTGTTTTTTATTTATTGTTTTATTCTTAGGTTTTGGAGTTGGAATTTAGCAATTCACAATTTGAGATACGAGGTATATTCATGAGGGTTTCCTTATTTGGATTATTTTGCTCGATGTACCCATTCTCGTGTTGTGGATTTCTAAATATCAATTTCTACTTAGTTTAGGATAGATGGTTTTATATAGATTTGTATGTACTAACCTGTATTTTAATATACTCTTAACCTCCTCTCCCTGGGGGCAGTGGAGATGACATCGCTAGCGCTTTGACGCGCGTTGTTTGCCCTCTTTTTAGGCAGCGAGTCAGGCGCATAGAAAGTCACAGGTTGATAGAGTTTCAAATTAGCTTTCAACATTGTTTATTTTTAGTATTTATGAATTACTTTCAGTTATTTAGTGTTTTATTTCATTTTGTAAAGGTTGAGTGCCTTAGTATTTCTTCATTTGACACTATGTATTGAGATACTTCACATTGGGTTCAATTTATCAGATGTATTTCATTTTACTCATTTGGAACATGTTCATATTATTATTGGATTCTCTCATTTCCTTTTCATGTTTATTATAGTATTACTTTGTTCTATCTGCTTTGTACCTACACTTGTTTATTATTGATTCTACTAAAGAGATATTACTGTGATGGTGAAACGTGTTATTGCACAGTGTTGGTGCATGGCAGGTTTATTATCCTTGGGTTCACCTTAGACTGTAGTCTTGTGTGAATTTTGGGGCGTCACAGTTGGTATCAGAGCTCTAGTTCTAGTATCCTTAGAATCATCCTATGTCGAGTTGTGGAGCTAGGATAGAGTTTCCTAGAATTCATGTATAGAGTCGGCTAGGAATTCCGAGATCGAATGAGGACGTTATACATGTAAGTCGAAAACAATGATATTTTTGAATGATAACTATCTTACTTTGGTTGTAAAGTATTTGTGTGAATGATATGTGATACGATTTACCTATTGTTATATGTTACATTATTTTGCTTGAGGTCTCATTTACTGTATATTATAAGCTTTACTCCTGAATTTTAGATGTTAGGAAGAGGACGTGGTCATAGAGGAACCTGTGCTGAGGGAGCTAGGCAAGCTGATTTAGAGCCTGAGCCGAATCAGGCTCCATAGTATTTGATCGACCTTATAGCACCGCTAGCCGCTTGGTTAGCAGCAATTGAGGACCAGATGGCGAATCAGGTTCCGCCAGTGACACCACCTATGGTGGTGCCACCACCAGTAGCTCATGTACCTATTGCGGAGGAGTCGCCAGCAATCACACCACTACAAACTATTGATAGGACCATGGAGCAGGAGGCTTAGCTTCGTTTGGTGAAGAGATACCTGAAGCTAAGAGCACTGGAGTTTCATGGCTCATCGGATTAACTTGCAGCGCACAAGTAGAAGTAAGATGTGGGGAATATCTTGGACATGCTTAATGTTGACACCATCCAGAAGCAGAGATTGGCAGCCTTCAGACTAAAGGGCGACGTGGCAGGCTGGTATCGACTTCAGTTCACTCTACAGCAGCGCACGACACTCACCTGGGAGGACATTGTCTACTTCTTTGATGAGCAGTATGTATCATCAGTGGCAAAGGCCTGAAAGGTTGGAGCTGGAAGGCATAACTGTAGCTGATTATAAGAGAAATTTTGTAGGATTGCTCTGGTTTACGGTTATGTGGCAGACAGGAGAGCGTCAGGCCCAGATGTTCTTGATTGGACTTCACTCGAGTTAACGTCGTTATCTTGTATCCAGAATATTTCATTCAATGAGAGAGGCGACCAATGCCACCATATCACAGGAGATTGAGACAGTCATGTTGCAGAAGGGCAAGGAGGAAAACTCTAATGCAGGTCAGGCCGGAGATAAGGGCAAGAATAAGAGACTATTTTCAAGACCTGGAGGATCCCAGTAGTAAGGAAAGGGTTCGTAGCAGCAGGGTCCCTATATGAAGGGATCACAACATGATTAGAGAGCACCATGTTAGCCTTTATGTTTTGATAATGATTTATAACCACCATTATTGGTACTAATTACTTGTTAAGTGACATTGTAGATTACAATAATTTCAAGCATGTTAGTACCTTTGTTGGACGATTGGATGGAATAGGAACTATAACGATGATATCTAAGGAGGTGGAGGCAAAGTGATGAAGCAAAGCTTTCAAAGAGCACAACATACAAGAGAAGCTTCATCAATATAGAAGCAAATATCAAAACTCAAGCTATATACTTATATGTGAGGGATATTTGCTTTTTTATTTCTCTCTAGTGCTTAATGTAGGTAAGTAGTATGATAGATTATATTTGATGTTCTTGGGATAACACACTCACACATTTTTAAAACTTGTATTTTAACATTTTTACTAAACGTTAAGTTTTCACAAATACAATGTCCTTTTTATAAAATTTCTTTTCAAACAAGTTTGTTATTATGTTTGAAAACTTTTCCTAAAATTTCACATTTTTTTGGAATTTATTTACTATTTTTTAAAGGCCTTGGAAATTCTTTTTCAAAAATCAAAACAGGTTGATTATATGTTATCAGTCGACTGATGCAATATATCAATGGACTGAAGAAACTGACCAGAATCATCAAAAGTTTCTACTTTTGTGACTGCCAATCTATTAGTAGACTGATGAATCCGTCATTCGATTGATGAGCTCTTCAATCGACCAACGAGCTGCAAACCGCTTATAACGGTCAGCTCATCAGTCAACTGACAAACCCCGTCAATCAACTTATAAACTTCCAACGGCTAGTATTGTCCTGTTTCCAGATTTTTCGGGTTTTGAATGTTTTTGTCTTTTTCTTTGGGGTTAGGGATCATCTCTTGAATGTTGATAAATACTCTCCAACCCCCATTACTATAGTAACTAAGCAAGCATTGAAAATCTCTTGAGTTTGTTTCTTTGGGTTTAAAAGAGCCTTAACTTTCAATTCTTTCTATTTGTGTTCACACTTGCAAATCCCAAGCTTCACTTGCAATCTCTTCATCTTGCCATAGGGATGTTGTAAGAGAGCTTCTTTTCATTTGTAACGTGTAGAGAGCTTGATCTCGTGGAGATCTACTGTGTGATTTTAAGATCTCAAGAGGAAATCATTGTGAAGAAGTTTCGGCTTCCAAACCGGGTTGTGATAGTGAAATTCTCCTCGAGAGCGGGGACGTAGGTTGGAGGACCGAAACTCGTGAACATATCGCGTGTCACAATTGGCTAACTATTCCCTAACTCATCTCCTTTATATTGTTTTAGCATTTAAATTTTGTGGTGCATTACATTGTCATATTTTAATTGCACAATTATTACCTCATAACCCTATTCACCACCTCTAGGGTTTTACAATTGGTGAGCAAGGTCTCTATACATTTTTAGGTTTAACCACCTTAGAGGAAAGATCCAATGGAGGCTTCTTTGAATGTGCATATGCTTGAGGGATAATCCACCACTAGACCATCACTTTTCACAGGTAGCAACTTTTCTTATTGAAAGGCTAGAATGAGGATTTATCTATGATACATTGACCTTGATATCTTAGACATTGTAGAGAAAAAATATGTTGAGAAGCCTAGTAGTAGTAGTATGACCAATGGTGAGAGGCATCAAGCAAACCTTAATATAAAGGCCATGAATGCATTAATTTGTGGACTTACCCCAAATGAATACAATAGGGTTTCCACGTGTGCAATTACACATAAAATTTGGAAAAAAATTGTGCATCACTCATGAAGGAACCCCCCAAGTTAAGGAGTCCAAAATTAGTGACCTCATGCATGATTATGAATTGTTTAAAATACTTCCAAATGAATCAATTGATGCTATGTTTTCTCGGTTTACTAGCATCATAAATAAATTTCATGGCCCTTATAAGGTGTTGACGAACCAAGAGATGAACTATAAAATTCTTCGTTCTTTGATGACGATTTGGAAGCCCAAAGCTACGGCCATCAAGGAAGCTCATGATCTTACAACACTTTCTCTTGATGGTCTCATTGGCCAGCTCAAGGTCCATGAGAAGAAGATCAAGGAGAAGGAGGAAGTACCCCTAAAGGCAACCGAGGAGCCATCACAAAAATTGAAGACTATTGTGCTCAAAGGAGCAATTGATGACTCATCCTCCTCGGATAGTGAAGTTTATATCTCTAGAGAAGTGGCACACCTCTCTAAAAGAATATCAAGATTAATTAAAATGAATAAAAAATTTAAAAATCGATCTAACAACAAGTTTCCCTCTCGTGTAGATAAATATTTTGAATGCAATGAACCAGGACATTTAGCCAAGGATTGTCCTAAGCTTAAGGAGAAGTACTTGAAGTACAATAAGAAGAAGGCTATGTACGTCAGATGGGATGAATCCGAACTAAGTGATTCAGATAGCGATGACGAGGGCGCCAAGATTGCTCTTCATGATCCAAACATTTGCTTAATGACTCATAAAGATGAGGTACAATCCGAAATCGAAAGTAAATCTTTTTATATGTAATGTGAACTAGAAGACACTTTAGAAGAATTAAATCTTGAATTTAAAAAATAAGTAAAAGAATATTCTTCATTCAAAAAATTACTTGTTTCTTGTGACTCTAAGTTTGAGCAACTACAATCCTCTCTTGCTCTAAAAAATGAAATGATAGAAGATCTAGACTTTGAAAGCAAACAATTAAGGTCTAAAATTGAGAGGCTAGAAATTAAAAATGATAAAATTAAATCTAATCATGCTTACTCTAGTCATCATCATGTTGATAGAAAATGATATCATAAATCTTATGCTCCTACAAACAAGAAAAATTTTATGTGCACATATTGCATGAAATATGGTCATATTTCTACTCATTGTAGGATTACAAATAACATTGATTATTATGGGTTGATATGGGTACCAAAAGGTACCAAGCATACTAACATCCAAGGACCCAAGATTTAGGTACCTAAAGCTTCTATGTCTTCATTACATGTAGGGAACGTCACACATAAGACGTAGTGAGATGTGGTACCTTGATAGTGGTTGCTCACATCATATGACTAGCAATAAGGAATTATTTGCAACCCTATTAAGGATTAAAGGAGGCAATGTCTTCTTTGGTGGTGGTGAGAAAGGTGAAATTGTAGGTATTGGTAATATTGGTAAAAAAAGCACATTCTCCCGTAATTGATGATGTTTATTTTGTTAAAGGATTAAATCATAATCTTCTTAGTATTAGTCAATTAAGTGACAAAGGCTTTAACATTATTTTTAAACTGGATAAATGTATTGTTAGTATGAATGATAAAATTATTTTTGTTTCTTTTAGAAGATCTAATGTTTATATTTTTGTGATAAATGAGCTAATAGATTAAGATGTGAAGTGCCTTACCGCGGTGGATGGAGATCCTTGGATTTGGTACAAGAGACTTGGACATGCTAACATGGAGTCAATATCTAAGCTATCCAAGAAGAATTTAGTAAGAGGGCTACCAAATCTAATCTATATTAAAGACTCTTTGTGTGAGGAATGTGCCAAAGGTAAACAAACTAAGAATTCTTTCAAATCCATAAATGAGGTATCCACTTTTAAACCTTTATAATTATTGCATCTTGGTCTCTTTGGTCCTAAGCATGTTGCTTCTCTAGGAGGAAAATACTATGTTTTTGTTATTATTGATGATTTCTCACACTTTACATGGGTTATTTTTCTTGGAAATAAAAATGAATGTTTTGAAGAATTTTCTCATTTTGTAAAAAGAGTTAAAAATGAAAAGGATATAAAAAAATGTTAAAATTAGAAGTGATAATGGTGGTGAATTTCAAAATAAACATTTTCATGATTTTTGTGTCCATCATGGTATAACTCATAAATTTTCTGCTCCTAGAACACCACAATAAAATGGTGTTGTTAAGCGAAAAAAATCGGACCATACAAGAGATGGCACGTGCAATGATTAATGCTTTTAATTTGTCAAAATATTTTTGGGTAGAAACCGTCAATACGGCTTGTAATGTCTTAAATCTTGTTTTAATTAGACCTATTTTCAAGAAAACTCCTTATAAACTCTTTTTTGGCAAAACCCATATTGGATATTTTCGTATCTTTAGTTGCAAATGTTTTATCTTAAACACTAAAGATCACCATGATAAGTTTGATTCAAAGATTTATATTGGTATATTTTTGAGTTATGCATCTAGGAGTAAGGCTTATAGAGTTTTCAACAAACGAACACTCGTTGTTGAAGAGTCTATAAACATTACTTTTGATGAAACTAATGATGGTTCGCAAGATGGTTTGCCTAGGGATGATGATGATATTATGGGAGGATTGGAGCTTTTGTAAATAAATGACAAACCCTCAACGGACGCACCAAAAAATGGGGAAAGAAACAATGAACAAAATCTAGAAGAACTCCCCAAGACATGGAAATTTGCACCAGATCATCGTAAGGACCAAATTATAGGGAGTTCATCCAAAGGCGTCATGACTCGCTCAAAAGAAATGAGCGAATGTGGTAATGTAGCTTTCTTATCCCAAATTGAGCTTAAACGTATTGATGATGCTTTAAAAGATGAGTCTGGGTTTTAGTTATGCATTATGAATTGAACAACTTTCAAAAAAAACAATGTTTGGAAACTAGTTCCTAGACCTAAAGATGTTCATATTATTGGAACTAAATGTGTTTTTAGAAATAAACTTGATGATTTGGCATGTTGACTAGGAATAAACCTCGTTTAGTTGCCCAAAGATACAATCAAAAGGAGTGTATAGATTATGATAAAACTTTTATACCGGTTGCAAGATTGGAATCAATTAGAACGTTTTTGGTCTTTGCTAGTTTTAAAAATTTTAAGTTGTTT
Organism: Asparagus officinalis; assembly: GCF_001876935.1. Lineage (NCBI taxonomy): Eukaryota > Viridiplantae > Streptophyta > Magnoliopsida > Asparagales > Asparagaceae > Asparagus > Asparagus officinalis. Next base: position 35,864,928 of record NC_033795.1, read on the forward strand.
CAAATGGATGTTAAAAGTGCTTTCTTGAATGGTTTTATAGAAGAAAAGATATATGTTGAGCAACCCCTCGGCTTTATTGATTCTTCATTTCCAAATCATGATTACCGGGTTCAAAAAGCTTTATATGGGTTAAAATAAGCTCCTAGAGCTTGATATACTCGCCTATCTAGTTTTCTTGTTGATAATGGTTTTTCAAAAGAAAAAATTGATAATACACTTTTTGTTAGAAAAAGGAAAAATAATTTTATTTTGGTTCAAATTTATGTTGATGATATTATTTTTGATGCTACTAATGAATCCTTATGTAAGGATTTTTCCAAAGTTATGCAAGATCAATTTGAGATGAACATGATGGGAGACATTTTTTCTTGGTCTCCAAGTCAAACAAACAAATGATGAAATATTCATGTCGCAAAGCAAATATGCTAGAGAGTTGGTCAAAAAATTCAGGGTGGAGAACTCCAAACATTCCACAACTTCAATGAGCACAACCATCAAGTTGGACTTAGATGATAGTGGTGAGAATGTAGACCAAAAGCTTTATCGAGGAATGATTGGTAGTCTACTTTATCTTACCGCTAGTAGGTCGGATATAATATTTAGTGTTTGTGCATGTGCACGTTTTTAAGCTTCTCCTAAAAGTCTCATTTGGTTGCGGTCAAAAGAATTATCAAGTATATTAATGGCACCATAAAACTTGGTTTATTTTATCCTACAAACACATCTTTTGATCTTTGTGGATATTATGATGCCGACTTTGCTAGTTGTAGGGTAGACCGCAAGAGTACGAGTCGCACGTGTTAATTTTGGGTAACTCTCTTGTGTCTTGGGCATCCAAGAAACAAAATTGTGTTGCCTTGTCTACTATGGAAGCAGAATACATTGCCGTCAGCTTGTGTTGTGCACAACTTTTATGGATGAAACAAAATTTGGTTGATTTTGATTTACATTTTTATGATACAAAAATACTTTGTGATAATACTAGTGCTATTAATATTTCAAAAAAAAAATTCTTTGCATTCTAGAACGAAGCATATTGATGTACGCCATCATTTTTACATGATCATGTAGAGAGGAAAGATGTATCCCTTGTTTATATTTATACTAAATCACAATTAGCGGATATTTTTACGAAGCCTCTTTGTGAAGAAGATTTTTGTCGAATAAGAAATTGTTGGCCTTCTTGTTTTGATGATGTTTAACAAACAATTTACCACTAATGTTGTTTGTCTAGTATTTGTGTTTTCGTATTTATTGTAGACAAACAACGTTGTTGGAGGATGGATGGAATCGAGCCTTAACGATCATATCAAATGGAGGTTGGCGGAATGTCGGTGAAGCCTTGCAATTCAAGTTAAAGATCAAGTTCAAGCTTCATCCGCAAAGTGTACCAAGTCAAGCTTATTGAAGATCAAGATCGGCTTGGGTAATCTAGTTTAGGTTTTATATTATGTGTGTTAAGTACCTTAAGCTCAATATCATATACACACACGTATTTGGTTTCTATGTATATATATAGTTATATATATACATGCATGGTTTTGGGTTTTCATGTTTTGGACATACTTGCAAAATACATGAGTTTATACAAATAAAAATTCAATTTGAGAAATTATTTTTCTAACATGTTTGTTTTCATGTTTATTTGATTTTACAAAATCGTATATGTTAACAGTTTTTCAGAAACTGTAACTTTGTGTTCAAATATTTATTTCTCTCAACTGGGAAAATTTTTTCAGAAATTCTTTCTCTGACATGTTATTCTACATGTCTAGAACATTCCTACAATATTTCATAATTTTTGGAGTTAATTTACTATTTTAAATTGATTTTACAAAATAGCTGCGCACTGCTACAGTACTCCAGACTACCGGACCGGTCGACCGGAAATGTCTCTGGAGGTTGGTTACTGTAGCTAACGGCTATATTTTCCAGATT
>NC_033795.1:35867865-35872982 GCF_001876935.1 Asparagus officinalis
GAAAATTCTAGAAAATCGAGAAAATACAAATACTCTTTTAAAAATCATAATTAAATATTTTAAAATACCGAAAATTTATTTTAACTGGTATCAAAATTTTACGGTCATTACATTCTACCCCCCTTAAAACAAATTCCGTCCTCGGAATTCAAAATACGTGTAACGCACAAAGAACCCAAGGACAGGAATATGGAAATGAGGTCATAGCACGTCATGACAAATGTGTGAGCAATGTTGAATGAGAAACTAGATGTTCATATTATAAGTTATACAAAAAACGATAGAGAATAATTCGAAAGAATTAAAGTGAATAGTCAATGCAAATTTATAAAGCAAATCAAGGTCATAATAAAGTCCGATATGTAGTATGAATAATAAGAATGAGATAAGTATAACTTAAAGAGAGTGAACACATAATTAAAAGAGATTGCTTAAGTATGTATATTATAAATAAATAATTAATACGTATCAAATTATAATATAACACAACATCTAGGCATAGGCAAAAATATAAGTATTAGTCAAACATAGCATAATAGTAAAAAGTCAACAACAATATACAATTACAGAAAAATATAAATATAAGTCAACACAGTTTAATAGCAAAGAAATCAACAGCAAATATACAATTATAAAAAATACAATATCAACACGATATTATTAATATAGTATCCTAAGATGACACATCACAACGTTAAACCATAATCAATAACACATAATTGGTAAAATACAACAAATATAACAAATATATAGTATAAAAATATGATATGAAATATAAATACATAATTCAAATAATTATCAATCACTAGAATATATGATAAAACATATCAACTCAACAATATAAATAATAAAGAAGATAAAAGATAAAATCTTAACAAAGTATAAATAATCATTCGTAAACAGATGATAAACATGATAAATCACAAAAACACAAATATACAATAATAATAATAGATGAATCAATAATAAGCAAAATCAAAAGAAACAATTAAAGATTAGGTAAGCAAAGTAAAATAGTAAGGAATCAAACGTATATATATATTTTTTAGATAAACATAATGTATAACATAAGAGACATGAAAATAATAATAAACATATCAAATCACAATATTATACAATCAGTTAGTATAATAGATATTCAACTATACAAAATATAGTCACAACAAAAACACATGACTATAATTAACAAATCATATTCAACCAAATAAGACATATAAGACAAATTTCCAAAAATAAAAATTTGTAATTATGTTAAAAGTTCAAATATAATATTACAGCAACATATAGCAACATATGGTTAAAATAGTCAAAACATAAACACACGTAAGGAAGCATAGATATAATAATCAAATATAGTAAAGATAGAACATGATAATAATAACAGCGAAAGTACAAAATAGAGATATACAATTAAATAAGTTCAAAGAGTCATAAACAAATGTATCATGTAATATTACTAGAAAGTACAAGATATAAGGCAAAAATGCATAATAAATCAGGCAAAAGGACAATAAATATTATAATAAGGTATACACAACACACATAATCACAATTGAACATAGTATTAAGTAAAGAAATAAATATAGATAAAAACACATCAATACATATAGACAAACAAAGGCAAATCATAATAATAATCAATAGCATAATGAAATGAAATATACTAAATGAAACTACTTTATACGTAATAAAACAAGCTAGCAAGTTAATAATATGCTTATAATATAATATACAATAGTAGACAATGATAATGTAAAATAACTAAAATATACTAAACACGAGAATGATACAGTATCACTAGAAAAGCACAATATATAATGCAAGAATGCAGAACAATCAGGCAGAATGACAATAAAGATTATAATAAGGTATATAGAACATACATAATCACAATTGAAATAACGTTAAGAAATAAACATAGATAAAAACAAATCAATACATATAGACAAAACAAACAGAGGCAAATCATAATAATAATCAATAGTAGAATGAAATGATACACAATAATTATTAGCATACAACAGTTATATATCACAGAGGAAATAATGCAAAATCATAAACAGGTTCGAAGAAACACAATTAAAATCAAAGCATAAAAATAAAATATATCAAAGCAAAAGATAAACAAGATTCAGAACCATATGATGTGTATAGCAAATATAATCATCATGTATAATAAGCGTTAAAATGAAAACATAAGCATATAAAAGTTTGAATACTCATAGTTTAATAATGCTAACAAGATAAACTATGATGGAAATAGTCACAAAATATTATATGATAAAATAGACGTAATAACAAATAAGTAATACAAAATAAACATATTGTATACAACATAATAAGAAAGACTTAATTATATATGTTCCGACAAACAATATAACAAATCAAAATATTAATAATATTCATATGGTAAATAATAAATAAAAAAAAAGATACAACATTAATAGTCATTACGGTATAATATCAATTTAGATGTAACAATATATGGCATAGTAATCAAAATCACATAAATACAATCAATATAAGTATTCATAAATAAAGATGTATAATACATAAAACATAAATTATGAAAAATAAAATAGATTTATAAACAAATAAAAAAATAAGAAGAGCATAAATTCGTATAATAAAAACACTAATATATTGTAGATATAAACACTGATAATACATGAAACAGAACACGATTAGACAAGTTGATACTAAAAATGATGAATGACTATAAATTAATATAGATTGTAAATATAATAATATACGTGAATACACCATAATGAAAAAAAATAGCAATTATGAAACAAAGTAAAACATAACACAAGTAACGAAAATAATGAATAGAGAATGAACAACAAACAATGATATAATAAAAGACATAAACATCTAAAAATTACCATAAAATAAATACTGAAAAATAACACGTGTATACAATGTATATTGTCACAATAAACATCTAAAAATTACCATAAAATAAATACTGAAAAATAACACGTGTATACAATGTATATTGTCACAAAAATAATACATATCGAAAACTAAGCAAACAACAGTAAATATGCAACTATACTATAAACAAACCATGAATAAATACTTCACATACTCACAAACGCTATTTAGAAAAATCTTTTATATTAGGAATAAAAGATTAATAACCAATGGTACGAGATAATGTAACAAAACTATATAATTAGTAACTCAATCCAAACCTAACAATATGAATAATTGTTTGAATATCAAAATAAAAATACATTGCTCTTAGAAATAACAAAACCAATGCGAACATAATAAAATAATCTAACAAGGCAAAACTTACTGATAAAAACTATATACTGAAAATGTAAATGATAAGAATATACTGTATATGTAGAATATTAAAATCATAAATCTATTAAAGTATATCATGAAATACGAACACTATACAGTAATTTAGATCATAAGTGAAGATAGATGGTATATTAGAAAACACACACATAAACAATATAGATATGCAAAAGTATAATTAAACATAATAAAATAATCTAAATATCAGATATACTATGCAATGTACATGTGGAGTCTAGAGTAATGTAAAACACTTAATGATATGATTTGAACAATTAAAAATATATATGTAATAGTATTTTTTTTATGAAAAACACACAATATAACACTGTGTGTGATACATAAAATAATGTAATAAATAATACATAAATCAATACAATCAAACGATATATAAGTCAAATCAAGGAAAATATAGTTGTAAGAAATAACGACCGACACGGGGATAGAGGAGTTATACAAAGAGAGGGTAATCACGAAGCGATGGGATAAGATCAAAGAGTGATAAGATAGGGACGAAACGAAATCTATCAAGAAAATAGGATAAGGGCTCAAGAATAGTCTCGCGGATGAAATATGATATATATGTTTCTAAATTGCCCATTATATTCTCACTGGTGGTAACTCGGGACCGGGACCTGGACCTGCATGGGCCACCACTAAAACCTGTCACGCCCCGCTTCCCAAAATACCAGGGAATCGGGACGCGAGCAAGCCCGCGACGTATTAAATTGAGAAGAGATAAGTGCTAGACCCCGTCTTCTCAATCTAATACGCTAAGCGTCAAGAAATACAAACGAAGGCACAGGTCCCCGATCACAGTAATGAGAATATAATAAACAACTCAGAACCAAAAGATACATATCACAACTGAAATGATCATCCAGACATAATATTCGGGCCAAACATGCCCTTATACAAACTATCTGAATGAAATACTGGAGAATATAAAATACAATGATCAGGTGGAAAAGGAAATGCTACGATAATAAACTGAAAGGAATAACTGAACTTCAACTCTTCTTCTGCTTCGTCTACAAGACACTCCTACTGAGAATACTCGGCTTTGGCGCATCTCCAAGATGAACATGTTCTTCTTCTAAGTTTGACGTACACCAGAGAAAATAGGTGTATGTCAGGTGCATGGCGCACGACAAGATCTCAAAAGGAAGAATAGAACGGTTTTGCGACCAATGCGATAATGGTAATAACAATGGAAACATACAACTGAAATACTAATATTCTGAATATAATTTACTACTAGAATAGAATAATCATAATAAATCCAAGGGAATCAACCAAGTAACAAGTCGATCATAACAATAATAATACCAATAGTAATAATCTAAATGAAATCCACCACTAGAATATAATAATCAGAAGAATCCAAAACCGATCGGGTAACGAGATCATGTAGCTAATGATCAGACTAATCATCCAAGTAACGAGATCATACTACTAGCCATTGTATAACAGGTCACTGGTCACATCTCAAACAGAGCCAACGCTCATATCACCGGATAACTGACTGTTCACAAATCCTCTACGTGCATCCAATCCCGCGAAACGGTTCGGTGAGAGGACTACACGAAATCCGATTTCGGCCTGGTTCGAACTCAAGCAAAACTCGGGTGACGAAACGATTTCACTAACCAAGTGCGAAACGGTTCACTTGGCCCAACAAACTAACCCCAGTGCGAAACGGTTCACTGGTTCTAGTCTGGAAGATACATCAACAGTCTTATCCGATCACATGAACATTAACTTCCCCATCCCAACTCTCTTGTTTTTCTAAGCTAACGTATACA
>NC_033795.1:35873071-35873941 GCF_001876935.1 Asparagus officinalis
AACATAAATCATGAAAAATTCATAATAATCCTTTTTTCTAAAATAAATCCTTTAAAAATATTTATAAATGTCTTAAAATAATTCCTTTTATAAAACTTTCTTAAATTACCGAAGTTATTCTAAATTGATAATTATTCTAAAATAAATTCCTTTAAATTATTTACAATTATTCTAAAATAATTCTTTTGTCAAATAAATTCTATTGTTTTATTATAATTACTCTAAAATGATTTTTCACCAAAATAGTAATTATTTTAAATTGATTATTTTGTCAAATAAATTCTTTAAAATTATAAAATATTCTAAAATAATTTTATTTTATTTTATCTTTACAGTATCTATTATCACAAAATTATTTTTAATATCATTCGTCAAATAAATCCGTACAGGTCATCATCGTATATGTATTACAATGTGAATGGTCATACGTTATTGTCCACAGTCCGTTTCGTTCACGACAGTTCTATACGTTATAGTTCTCAGTCCAATATGTTCACGACAGTTCCGTATTTGTAACGAATAATTATTCGAGTAACGAGTTCGTATGCATAATTAATCTGTGATCATTCTAAAATTATACTGAGCAAGAATAGGGATCTTGCAAGCAGCTAAATAATTCAGAGCGGTCTAAGAATTGAATATCAAGTCAAGGGAGTATCGGGATCTTGCCTTGGTTATTGTCGAACGATTCGACGTCGACGGGCGAGGCGAGGACAGCGACGAGCTCGGTAGCGATCGCGGCGCGGCACGAGCGGGGGCTGAAGGAGTCGGGCGAGCTCAGAGGAGCTGCTGGCGGTTGTGGCGGCTGCTCGACGGCGAGCGGCGGGTCGCTGGAGGCTGATGACGGAGAGAGGCGGCGAACAGGGCGGT
>NC_033795.1:35874109-35890553 GCF_001876935.1 Asparagus officinalis
CGGGCGAAGTCGGGGGCTGCGGGCGTTCGTGTCGGGGGCTGGTGGAGCTCGTGAGAGAGAGAGAGAGAGTGTACGAAGAGAGAGATGGGGAAGCTGGGCTTTAAATAGGGAAAAAAAATAATAAAAAAATAAATAAAATAAAATAAAATACTGAGGAATGATGCGCGTGGAGCAGTCGTTTTTGAAAAAAATGCAGAGGGAGAGAACGGGGTTGTTGGGGTTTGTCGCGGTGCAAAATAATGTTGGAGTATTTTCAAATAGTTTCAGGTATTTAAACGAAAATAATTAAAATAAATAATTTCGGGTACTTAAAAATTAAACTAATTACATAATAATTATCTACAAATAAAAACGTACATTTTGAGCTAATACAATAGTTGATATGAAACTGTCGAAAATATACTCGTATTGTATAATTAAACGGAAATAATTAATAATAAAAATATATTTACTTATATTTAAAATCAAATAATTATGTGACAATTATCTACATGATAAAACGTACCAGTTATGCTAATACGACAGCTGATACGTAATAATACAATAATACAATAATTTACACAAATAATACGTAATTAATAATTCGATATAATATAAGAATTAATACGTAATAGTAATAATATTACGACGTATTATTTAAAATAATACGTAATAGTATCGGTAAACCAACGGATAAATCCCAGAAATTTTCATTTCACTAAATTAATTTATAAATATAAAAACCATTTAAATAAATATAAAACTTAGACTTTAAATCATAGAAAATTCTAGAAAATCGAGAAAATACAAATACTCTTTTAAAAATCATAATTAAATATTTTAAAATACCAAAATTTATTTTAACTAGTATCAAAATTTTACGGTCATTACACCAATGTTAGAAAACGAACGTCATTTGGGGTAATGACGATGTTAGATAATCATATCGTTTAGTGACTTAAAAGTATGATGATAGTGATAGAAACGAAAGCACATCACTTGGTAGGCCAACGTTGGAAAACGAACATCATTTGGAGAAATAACGATGTTAGGAAAATCACATCATTCCATGACTTAAAAGTATAATGATGGTGATAAAAATAAAGGCACATCATTTGGCAGGCCAATATTAGAAAATAAACGTCATTTGGGGTAATGACGACGTTAGGAAAATAACATCGTTCAGTGACTTAAAAGTACGACGATGGTGATAGAAACGAAGACACATCACTTGGTAGGACAATGTTGGAAAACGAACGCCATTTGGGAAAATGACGACGTTAGAAAAATCATGTTGTTCAGTGACTTAAAAGTATAACGATGATGATGAAAACAAAGGCACATCATTTGGTAGGCCAATGTTAGAAATGAACGTTATTTGGGGTAATGACGATGTTAGGAAAATCATATCGTTTAGTGACTTAAAAGTATGACGATTGTGATAGAAACGAAGGCACATCACTTGGTAGGTCAACGTTGGAAAACGAACGTCATTTGGAGAAATAACAAAGTTAGAAAAATCACGTTATTCCGTGACTTAAAATTATAACGATGATGATGAAAACAAAGGCACATTATTTGGTAGGCCAATGTTGGAAAACAAACGTAATTTAGGGTAATGACGACATTAGGAAATCCAAAGCAATAACACATCACATAGTAGGTTACTACCAGAGCTATAATTTTAAACAAAAACATCGATGATAATTTTGTAATTCCACTATCCTATTGAAGAGGAGTAGTGAGTGAAATTTGGAAGAGACGAAGTAAGGAAACCATTACCTTTATTTGCTTCTCCTCCTTCTATGAGACGCACTTGACCATGAGGTCTAAGGATAACATTTCTTCAGAAATTTACCATTGATAGGCATCATGTGTTTGTCGCCATCTTGAGTAACAAGACGATAGGCTCCATTTGAGTAGATAGTTTCTATCATAAATAGTCCCTCCCATTTTGGCTCGAACTTCCCTTTCTTCTTGGAGTTTAAAATCATTGGTCGTCGGACGACAAGAACCAAGTCACCTTCCTTGAATGTGCGGTATCTAACCTTTTTATCGAATTCTTTGGAAATCCGAGCTTGATAAAGTTCTATGTATTGTTAGACCAGTAGTCACTTTTCGTCTAGCACTTCCACTTCTTCAAGACGTCTGTGATAACTTTCATCCGTTGTCATGCCAGTTGTAAGTGCTATTCGTAGAGACAAAATTTAGATTTCCAGTGGTAATACAACTTCACATCTATATACTAAGGAATACGGTGTCGCTCCTGTTCGAGTGTGAACCGTTGTGTGATAGGCCCACAAACTTTGACCCAGTTTCTCATTCTAGTCTCTTTTATTTGTCGAAACCACCTTAGTGAGAATTTGGATGATTGTCTTGTTGAAAGCTTTTGCTTGCCCGTTAGCAGCAGGGTTATAAGCTATTGAAGCCAAATTCTTGATCCTGAATTTATCACATAATCGAGTAAAGACTTGGTTAATGAACTGAGGCTCGTTGTCATGGACGATACGGCTCGGAATGTTGTATCTATATACGATGTGATGTTTTAAGAACTTAACAACATCACTCATTTTAACTTCTCTCAACGGTATTGCTTCTACCCATTTAGAGAAGTAATCAGTTATCGCTAAAATAAAGCGATGTCCTTTAGAAGAGGGTAGGGTTATTGGGCTAACAATGTCCATACCCTATATTTAAAAAGGCCATGAAGTGGCTGACGGGTGAAGATGCTCAGGCGGTTGATGCATGTAGTTAGCATGTATCTGGCAGGTGTGGTATTGTTTGGCATAAGAGATGGAGTCCTGCACCATGTTAGGTCAGTAATAACCCAATCTGCACAGTCGATCCCACAATTTAGGGCCAGGTTGATGAGCTCCATAGATACCACCATAAGATTCCTTAAGAGTTTTTTTTTTTGCTTCTCTATTTGACAAACAGCAAAGCAATAGTCCGTCATATGATCTTCAGTATAAATTCTGAGATTAGGCATCGTAGTAGAACCTAGATGCTCGTCTACGAATAGATTCTCTTTCCTTGATGTCTTCAGGCAATAGGCCATATAAGACAAAATCAATGATCGGAAATTTCCAATCTTTAGGTTCGAGCATTGTAGGCTCATCTTCAATCACGTTGATCTGCAACGCATACTTCGACTTGAACAAATGTTTGATTGTCATGGTGATTTGTTGAGTAGCTCCTTCAAGTAAAGCCAATGTGGTCGCAAGCGACGCTAATACATCGGCATAAGTATTCTTGAGATGAGGTACATAGTCAATGTAGAAATCCTCAAAGAATTTAGCCAATGCGATTGTTGTCGTATGATAAGGGATGAGATCCTCGTTCCTAACTTCATATTCTCCCTTCACCTGATTAACGATGAGTTATGAGTCGTTATATGCTTCTAGGTACTTCACCCTCAGCTGTCTAGCTATATCAAGACTAACCAACAAAGTATTGTATTCGGCTACATTATTAGAGCATGATTCTGTTAGAGAAATGGCCCGTGGTAGCACATGATTTTGTGGAGAGATAAAAAATACCCCCACTCTGGCAATAACTCGACTAGTAGGGCTTGCTCTTGGCGCACCATCGAAATATAGTTGCCATACCTTCTCTTTAGAAACAGCATTGGCTTCATAAGTCTCATCTGGTATGTCCTGATACAATTCTACCTTCCCCTTCAATGGATGGTTGGCCATAAGGTCACAAATGGCTTGACCTTTCACTACCTTTTGAGGTTTGAAATGAATATCATATTGGGAGAGCAACAATGCCCATCTAGCGAGTCGCCGGTTCAACACGCTAGTCTGTGTCATGAATACCCAAATAGGATTGATCTTGGAAATGACATATATGGTTTGCCCAACAAAATAATGTCGCATCTTCTGGACTGTGAAGACCAGTGCCAAACATTCTTTCTCAATAAGAGGATAACGAGGTTCGGCACCTAATAAAGTTCTACTAAGATAGTAGATTGCTTGCTCATGGCTATTTTCATCATCTTGTGCTAAGAGTCCTGCCATTGCATGATCTGTAACTCGGATGTATATCAAGAAAGGTTTATCTGACTTTGGTGCGACCAATACAGGCGGATTGGAGAGATATCGCTTAATCTCTTCAAATACTTTCTGACAAGATTCATCCCATATAAAGGATACTCCCTTCTTTATTAGCCTTGAGAATAGTTGGCATTTGCCTGATAGGTTGAAAATGAACCTACGAATGTATGCCAATCGCCCTTGTAAACCCCGAAGCTCCTTGAGATTTCTAGGAGGTGATAGATCTCGGATGGCTTTAACTTTGTCTGGGTTAAGACGAATTCCGTTAGCTGTGACCACGAACCCAAGGAATTTACCGCTAGCCATTCCTAAAAATGTCTTGGTCGGGTTCATCTTAAGTTGATGTGTCTGCATGATGTCAAACATTGTTTTCCAATCGTGTAAATGGTTTCCCTTGTCACGACTTTTAATGATCAAGTCATCCACATAACATTCTATAGTTTTCCGTAGATGTCTTTGGAAAATGGAGGTCATGGCATGTTAGTATGTAGCACCAGCATTCTTCAATCCAAAGAGCATTACTGTATAGCAGTATATCCCCAAAGGTGTTTGAAAGGACGTGTGCTTTTCGTCATCAGGATATATCTTGATTTGGTTATACCCTGAGAATCCATCCATAAAAGACATCTTTTCAAACTCGCGCGTATTGTCAATAATGACGTCCGTATGGGTGAAGGAAAATCGTCTTTAGGACAAGTTAAATTCAAGTCTCGAAAGTTAATGCACACTCAAATCTTCCCGTTCTTTTTTAAAACAGAGACAATATTGGCCACCCAGTCAGAATGTTGCTCTTCGAGAATAAATCCTGACTCAGTAAGATTCTTGACTTCGGCTTCAATTGCCTCTATAATTTGGGGCCGAAATCATATTTGATGTTGTTTAATAGGCTTGACGTCTGGTTTGATATTTAAACGATGCATAGCCACTTGAGGATCGAGACCAAGCATATCCTTATAATTCCAAAAAAAAAATATCAATATACTCTCGTACTAGAGTAATGAGTTCTTCTCTTTCTTCGGACGACAAGCTATCGCTTATGAATATGAGCTTAGGATTAATCTCATTTCCCATGTTCACTTCTATCACTTTGTCATCAGTAGGAGGTTCTCGTTGTTCGAAGCAGTGTTCCCACTGTATACCCAGCTGTTAGCTTAGCGGATCATTAAGCAGAGGTAATTGATCATCTTCTTGATTTTCTATTGGAGATATTGAGGTTATGTTGGCCATAAGTACCTTGAATACAGCTCCTATACTGGTGTCAGACTCCCAGCAACTGGATTCAGAAGATGAGCTACAAGAATCATCATCTGACTCTCCATTGGCTCCAAAACACAGCGTGAATGACAGAGATTCATAACCTAACCCACTACGAGTTTATGATAGTAATCCTCTGACTTTCCTTTCGGGACATAAGCGGATCGGACTGGTGTCTGGATCCCTTTATCAAAATTTAAGCCTTCTTTATGAATAAAATCATATCTCATTTTCTTCATGAGCTTTTGGGTTGTTGGTGTCAAATACGAGAATTATGGGTCTTTTTCCTTCTCGGATTCTTCCAAGAGAGTTTACGACGGACCGTCACTCTTCCTAAAATAATGATGTCTTTTTGGCCATTAACCTTAGCCTGTACTATGAAGACTACTTGCGAAGATTCAATTCGTTGCCGATTTGTTACAAAAGATGAACGAATCGGCATGTATAAATTTGATTCAGCATATAATCGGGGTAGAGGATCTACCGATGTGCTGGTGCTTGTACCTAGTATTAGAATTCAATTCAACACACGATAAGTAAGCTAAATCATCATTATTATTAAAGATAATTCTGCTGTCCTCACAGGTAGGATCATTTACATCCAGATTTTCAAGACTAATCACGACGAGTTCAATGTTATTGAAAACAAGACCCTATTCGTGCTCAGACTCGGTATCGGCTTCATTATTGCTATCTGGTTCTTCAATCAGTGGTACTTCAAATGGCTCACTCTCAAGGTAATGGATAGAATCTATGAAATAATTCTCTACCCACTTGAATGGCTGCTTCTCTGTGACCACTGTTTTGACTTCACCACTCTCATCTACATATTCCATGCATTGATGTAGAGTTGATGGAACAATAAGATTGTTATGGATCCAAGGCTGACCTAATAACAAATTGTAAGATGTCTCTACATCAATAACGTAGCAAGTGACGTCTGTCCTCAAGTCACCCATCTGGCATTTGAGTTTGATTTTGCTAAGGGGATGAGTATTGGAAGCATTAAAGCCATAGATGGTGGTTTCCGTTGTTGATAAACGATGCAAAGGGACTCTAAAGTGATGAATGAGCCTCAACGGTATGATGCTCAAAGCAGAACCGGGGTCAACCTAAATTTTGTCTACCCGAATGGAGTCGATATATCCCGTGAAGTACAACGGTCTATCGTGTTTCGGGTTCCTCACATGCATGTCTTCTTGAGAAAAGGTGATGCACGACATTCTTCCTTGAAAGACCTGACAACATTGAGGGCAAGCTTCTTCCAACATTGATCTGGCTGGGTTCAGTGGAAAGTGAGTGAGAAAAGCCTCATTATCTGCCAAAACTTCACGAAGAGCTTTTCTTGTTGATCGAGATAAACGTAGAAGTTCAAACAACATAATCCTCGCTGGGATGTTGGATAACTGAGCCAATACATCAAACCGAAAAGGATCTTTTAACCTCTCTGGTGCCTCTTTTTTGAGTGCTTTGTTATAACGAAGTTCCTTCGCTTGTGTTTGCTCCGTCACCTCTTTCCCTGGTTTGGGTGGTGCAAGTGCTGTTTCTGAATACTTCTTCAAATACTCCTTTCCTCCACCCTTGTGTTTGCTCTGTTACTTCTTTCCCTGGTTTGGGTGGTGCAAGTGTTGTTTCCGAGTACTTCTTCAAATACTTCTTTCCTTCGTGCATTCCTGATATCTGTGCAGGTTGTACGGTGAATGCCGACTGCTCGTTTTTAGAACTGCTAAGCGACGTAGTTTTAACCCTCTCGTTTGGGATGGCTGAAACAGCATTGCAAGATCTTCGTTTGACTTTAGGCTTCTTTAATTTTGCCAATGTCCACTACCCGTCCATTAGCAGGTCAAGATGAACCCACATTATTTCACCTTCAGAGGTAGTATAGGGGACCATTCCCTTCTCTTTCTTCTAATGAGGGTCAAGGTTTACAATCCTTGTCTCTACTTGGGGAATTGGTTTCATGCCATCTTGAATTTTCACCTCAGCAAAGTCTCCGAACTGTAGCGAAACCATATTTGCAGATACCTTCTTTTGCTCGGCCTGAAGGTTCATCACACCTGCATCTAACAAAGCTTGGATCTTATCTTTCAAGATATAACAAGCTTTGGTTGGGTGGTGCACCATCCTGTGATACATGCAGTAGTTAAAATCGTTGGTCCTTGTTACTTCTTCAGTCCGCCGCACCTCTAGCAATTTGATCTTCTTCATTTTGATCAAAGATGTGAGGATGGAAACCGCATATTCATCTTTGAAATCATACTTTTTATGAAAATGATTGTTGGAAGCATTTCCTTTCTGTCTTGCAGAAGATTTTGGGATGGTGCTGTCTCAACAGCTAGAGTATCCTTCCCTTTTGATTATTTCTAGGAATTATAGTTGCCTTTACCCCCTCCTTTTTTAGGTTGGGATTCCTGAGGTTGTTCAGCATCTATTCTCTTGAATATGTTTTCTATCTACTCTCCTTGACAAATCAAATCTTTTCATGAATGGACTTCAACAGCGCCCATCTTAGACAAGATATTGATAGAAAGATTGTTGTGGCACATCTTCACAAGAGTAGCTTCAGAAACTTGATCACGCGAATGTAACGATCGATTTCTAAATCTCTTGACAAAGTTACTGATGGACTCTGTCTTCTTCTGCTTCTCGGCTAATAGCATGGCCATAGACACCTCAGTGTCATCGTCAAAGAATCGAGCTAGGAAAATCTTCTCCAAATATCTCTAACTTTTAATTGACCCAGGCTCGAGTCTACGAAACCACTCAAAAGCCACCCCCTTTAGGATGCTAATGAATAGTCTAGTCATAATGAGATCATTACCCACTATATGTCTGGTCTATGCTTGGAAATAATAAATATATTGGGTAGGAGACCCTTTGCCATCAAATTGTACTAGATTGGGTGGTTTGAACTTCGGGGGATATGGGATCGTATCCCATTCACTTGGATATGGCCTAGCCACTCCTAATTCTTTGAAGTTTCCTTGGAGTTTCAATACATCAAGTTGCTTCTAGAAATCGTTTAACTTCTGGTCCCGTACTTTCGTACGAGGATTGGATTCAGCTTCAGATGATTCATAATGGATCTTCACAATCTTCTCCTCCTCATCGCCTTCATCATCACCATCTGGGTTTCGATGGCTATGTTCTTCATCAGCAGGTGAAGGTCGCCTACGCCTAGATCCCGAAGCTTGAGAATGAACCTTCTTTTTCTTTTTTTCCTTCTCCCTACAGAGTTTCTCTACCACTACTTCCAAGCGTCTAATAGATTTTTGTTGTTGGAGGATGGTTGATTGTTGTTCTTCCATCTTCCTCACCATGTCTTCTTCATTTCTGGTCATATGAGCACTTGCTTGTTCATTTTGATCTGTATAGGAAGGCAGAGAAGTAGCAATAGCTGAGTTTTTAGGTTCTTCCTCTGCCTCATCTATGATACCCGCTAATCGTCGATAATCAAACGGGACCACCATACCATTACGAGTATAAGTGTGTTGATACACCCCCTATCCTTCGACAAGCATTTTACCTAATCCTGGAGAATATTTAGGATCAGAAGATTTAGACCCTTGCTGACCATATTGATCGTCACTTTAATGTGGTGATTCTTAGATGTTTGCTTTTTAGGGTGAAAGTGCCTTCTTCTTGATGAAGAGATCATCGACGACTCAGTCAACCACTCAAAGACTGAAGAGTTATGTGCTGACTCCCCACATGGACATTGAGAGAGTACTACAGAAATGAGCTTCTCACAGTAGCAGTGAGATTGCATGTGACTCATATTGTGCTTGCGCGTGAGATAATCCTGAAGGTCACCAGCAGGACAACCCCCTGCTGACTTCGTCATCTTGGTTTTACTCAAACGAGACCCTCTGAATGATAGAGGTTGACGACCTTAGGTAAGTTGACAAGCTTTGTCATTCATTTGATGAGGTTCGTTGATGGGACGAATTTGGCGAGTTCGTCTTCTCGGTCGGTTCTTAATTTGAGGTTCGTTTTCATGATGGACCTCGGTATGAACCACTTATTGAATTTGTTGAACCTCTTTTTAAAGATGAGGTTCGTGTTCTGAGTCTACTCGGGTACGAGGATGAGGTTCGTTATTTTGATGTCCCTCAATCACTTGACCCTCGTCAGACTTGTTAACCTTGGGTTGGTCAGCTCTCGGTCGATAGTGAAAACCGTCTAGTGAGATCAAAGCTCGAGCCCTACGACAAGCTTGGTTCTGGCACTGACGTTATTGAGCGCATCTCGATAGTAGACCAACATGAACTTTTGCCTCAGCCGAAGCTAGGAAAAGTTCATTATCAAAAACTATAGTTTAGCTAGTAGAAGTCGAGGTTCGGCTAGGTTGCTTGACAACCCATTTCCTAGCCTGATAGCTAGTTGTTGGAGCCTCCTCTTTGAGGGGCATAGACTTTTCCTCGAGGTTAACTCGAGTTGAATCATCAGAAGCCACTTGGGCTGAAGTCTCATACGAGACTCGACGGCACTTACGTGCCTTCGTAGGGCTAGACTTACTAGAGGAGAGGAACTCCTCGTATTTGGATTGGTCAAATTCGATGACCAAAGTTTCGATGTCCATTCCCACAGCGATCTTCTCTGATTGCACCACCACCATCTCGTCGAAAAGAATAGCTACTCCCACTATGGTCATCATTATCTATAGGGTCGAAAAATTGATGTTGGATTGATTCTCTTATTTTAATAAAACTGGATTCGATCACTTGGTACTAATCCCTTATAATCACTCCTCTCTCGATTACAGATGAAGAGAAGATTAATTCAGGTCCTCTTTGTTTAACATGAGTTCTTGGTGGCGAAAGGATGCTTCCCTTGATGCTTGAGTCGAGATTGCCTCCCATTAATGATCAGAACAAGATTGATGGAGTTTATCACGTTCGTTAGCCGGCTAGAATTGAAGTTCAAACTCCGTATCTATACGTAGAAACTCTGATCTCTGTTGCTTTTTGAAGTCCAAGTCGAAAATCTCTAACCCTTTTCTTCGTAGCCATCTATGGCTATTTATAGGGTTTAAGTACGTAACCAACATGCTAAAATTATGGGTAGAAGGGCGTAACTACCTCCTCTAATTCAATGCATGTCATAACGTGCTCCTAAAGATTTGCCCACGTGGCTGACTAAGTCTTCGGAGCTGTTACAGCTAAATCTCATGTGGACAACGAACATCATCTTTAATTGAAATGGGGTTCATCATGTAAGACGAGCCTCGATACGTAGCGAGGTTCATCTTACAAAGCATACTTTGCAGTAAATAAGCTTCTTCTGATGAATTTTGTCTTCACTGACTTCGTCTGACGAATTTCATCTTCACCAACAAACCTTGTCTTTGATAACTAGGTCCAACTGCGTAGTAAACCTGGTGACTGTTCCTTAGACGAACCTCGTCTTCACTGACGAGCTTCAAGTCCAACGATGAGCTTTATCTTCACTGACGAACCTCATCTTTTGAAGATGAATATCAAACCTCGTTTCCAATGACGAGCTTCACTGTTTGATGTTGAGTTTTACTGCTCGACAACCTGCCTTCTTGAGGTTGATTTTTACTAAACGATGAGCCTCGTCTCTAATTGTGATGAGGTTTGTTTTCCTGACTATCCTTCTCATATTTTGAAATTTGGCATTTTTGAATGCCTACAGAATCACCTCTGGGTGACCCGCTGCTGGCCGGGTCACCTTGGGATGACCCGCGTTCTTCAATCTTTTTGGCCATAGTTTTGGCCTTTGGCCTCTATACTTTGTGTAGTTTTGATGGTTTTTAAGCCACCTCTTCCTTCTGTAATTTCTTAGTTTCCTGCACAAGGATTCTTGTATGTGTAAGTAATACGCAGCGCTTCTAAATGCATTCCTCGAGGGTCGAACGGGTCATTTTGACGCGGACCCATTCATTCGTTGGTGGTTTGGAAAAGGAGTCGCTCGCTCACTGTTCTAGTGTTTGGCACTTTCTAAATTTGAGATCCGCCTCATAATGGATTCTATCAACCGACTCCGAAGCCTTGGCATGTTGACATGCGAGGCGTTGTCGTTGCCTTTGACGAGCCCTCTTTGATAGAGTTGGCATGATTCCAACGACTATGTCCTTGATCGAGGAGTTCAGATTTGAAGATCCAGCTTTCTTAGATGCCAGAATGGCACTACAAGGGGCAACTACAGCAGCAACGAGGAAACAATCATTCTCTTGGATCTTCAGATCTGAAAACCAACGAACTTTCCTTGAGGAGAAGATCCTCTCGCTTGTGAGGGGAGGAGGATCTAGAGGAGGAGGACATGTACTCCTCGTACTTTTGCTGGTCGAACTCGTATTCGACCTCTGTATCAACCAGAATGAGGATCCTTGGTTGCGATACTACAGCCTCGGTAGAGAGGTTGTTGTCTCCCACTGTAGTCGCTAGAGTGTTTAGGCTAAAAGTTGATTTCATTTGGGAACTCATTACAATCGTTTATCGACTTTCAACAATTTCAAAAGAATGAGCCTTTTTATAAGACTTCTATTACACAAATAAAATAAAAAAAATTACAACTCTCTCTTCAAACAACACACAACAGATGTTTATCACCTGTTATTTACGTAGGATCTTTTTCTATACCGGGGTTTATCCGTGGACCACCGCGGATCAGATCCGGATGATCGGAAGGCTAGAAGTTCATTGCTTCACAAAGGAAACAAGAACAGAAGTGATAATCTTGACCAAGCGAGATTATGACTCTTCTCGAGATCAAGTCCAAGCCTGATTTTAAGGAAAGGGTGGATGGGGCTTCAAATCCTTCGAATTTCTCCTTCTTTATACTGGGATTCGCCAAGATCTGTTAGCCCTCTCTGAAATTCCTGGATCACTCTTCAAACCGATAGCACTTCGCCCAAAAATTTTCAGATCCAGAGAAATGAGCCCTTATACTTGTATTTATAGGGCTTCGGATGCAGGGTATTTGGATAAGAATAAATGATTTGGTCATATCTTCAGTCAATAACCACAACTTCTATCTTTTGAGTTTCCTCAAATTCAAATTGTAGCATGGTCAAAAGTTCACTTCTTTGTGCAGGTCACCTCAGGATGACCCGCATGTGTGCGGGTCAGCCTTTGGAGACCAGCACGATAATTTGTCTTTATCTCTCTCATTCGACATTGTAATAAGATGATTCAAGATACATTAGAAAGCTGGAGAAGATACCTATAACTTTTATCTTTTGAGATTTTCCGTATTCAATGTGGGTCATATTAAAAATAATACCTTTTTGTGTGGGTCACCTCAAAGTGACCCGCACGTGTGCGAGCCACCTCAAACCCTCCTGATTGTATTTATTCCATCGTTTCACATGTTTCAATGTTTCACGTGCGTTCCTTCGCTTCTTTTTTTAGGCTTGGATAATCTCGTTCGACTTAGATGATGACGTTTATCATCCTCGTTTCATCTCGAGCTGCATATGGGAACCCATAGGCAATTTTTGACGCCTACACTCAGTTCTAAACTTTAAGAGTGACTTTATTATTTAGGTTATTACTATCCAACGATGATTGCGGATGTAGTCGCCTATGCTAAAAATGTCATGTGTGTCAATTTCGCACTGACTTCTTTCATCAACCTCTGAAAGAACTACATCTGATTGTTGCCTTATGGTTATTTGAAATATGGGGCATGGACATCATTAGGATAATTAGCCCATCATCTACTAAAGGTCATCGCTTTATTCTAGCCATTACTGACTATTTCTCTAAGTGGGCCGAAGCGATCTCCCTATAAGATGTCAAAACTTTTAAGGTGGGAAGTTCTTGAAACACCATGTTATTTATCGATTTAGTATCCCTCAAAGGATTGTCAATGAAAATGGTTCATAGTTCATCAAACAACTGTTCTTTAAGTTATGCAACATGTTTCGAATCTAAGATATGACTTCCATGCCATACAACACAGCTTCTAATAATCTAGCCAAAGCTTTCAATAAGACCATAATCAAACTTTTAAAGAAACTCATCACCTCTAACAAATGAGATTGGGACGAAAAGCTTGGAGAATATTTATAGGCTAATAGAACACCAGGCATTACTCCCATAGGCACCACATCTATTTTCTTCGTCTACGGGTATGAAGTCATGATGTCATCATTAAGAACTGCTCTTGCCAAGAAAATAACAACTGAAGAACACCATCAAAAGTAACTCAAAGAGCTAGAGGCATTTGACAAGGTGAGACTTAAAGCTAAACAATGAATTGAGATCTACCAGTCATGGATCTCAAGAGCCTTCAACAGGAGAGTCAAGGAACAATCCTTGAAAGAATGCGACCTGGTCTTAGCTATTCGTCAACCCATTATCATGACGCATACGACCAAAAGAAAATTTTAACCCAAATAGGAAGACCCATTTGTAGTAGAGGTAGTCTACTCAAATGGAGCATATCGTCTAGTTGACCCAAATGACAATAAGGTCATGGCGCCAATCAATAAAAAAATTTTAAAAAATATTACCCTTAATTTTTAGCCACTATTGTCTCCCCACAAAGATATCAGTCACATCTAATTCTCCACCTCTGATCATAAATATTGATCATCTTAATCTAATATCCTAATCAAATTCCCTAACAAGTCATAAACTTAACAACCACATGTCTGCTTGACTCCAAATGCATTACCACCATCATGTTAACATTACACATCTGAATGGTTTGCACTGCAATGATCCGATCAGTTAACATTAAACCTCTATCAGACTATTTTGTCAAATGGATAACATGACACCTCTGTCAGCTTGTCTTTTCGGATTTGATAAGTTAATATTACACCTCCGTCAATCCATCTCACTCAAAAATTAATTAGGTTAACATTACACCTCAATCGGTTGTTCTATTTGGCATGTTAACACTACACATCTGTCAAAAATCCTAATATTATCATATTAACATTACACCTTTGAATATTACCAAACCTGATACGTTGACACTACACCTTTATCAGTTTAATTCCACGACCTCTCTCCCTAACATAGATATCAATATAATATGTTAATACTACACCTATATCATACACATATTAAACCAAATGGTAAAATTTCTTTATTATTATCAAAAGAGCTAAGCTATTACAGAAGGAGAATCCTAAAAGAGAAAGGGAAATAAAGATCAGATGCGCTCAGTGTGATTAGCCATCTTAGTATCCCTGGCATCAAAGGCACCTTTCAGAGCTAGTACCCTCAAAATCTCTAGATTGATTGGGATAAATCAAGCTTTTGTGGCTTCTAATCTAGCCGTTTTGATCTGAAGTTGAGCTGCATTGAGATCTCGCTCAGTGGCAAACTCAGAAGATTTTGATTTGAGCTTCTTCGTTTGCTCTTGAACTCTCTCAAACCTAGCTTTAGCCACAGCTATGATAGCTTTAGCCTCGTTGATGGTAGTCTCATATTTAAGGATGGTGTTGTTGAGCTCTGCTTGCTTACTATCAACACTAGCAAGATGAGAAGTCAATTCTTGTAGCCTTCTATTGATCTGCTCTACCTCCTTGCGAGCGTTTTCTTCAAGTTCATGGTGTCTCGCTGAAAGTCAATAAAACTTGAGTTCAACAATCCCTACAATGCCAGCCTTACTAAACCTTTGCAATTTCTGAAAATGAAGCTTGACTTCATCAATCATCTTCTTATATGGTGCAGCACGCTCAGTTCTTGTGATTGACATTGGGCAGCCAGGCTGCTTCCTTAACCGACATAGAGTGTGAGAAGATAAGTTTTTTCTGGTAGCCAAAATAGTTTCAACATTCGGTTGAATAGCTTCACCAACCTCTCAACCACAATCTGAATTTTTGACTCAACTAAATCATCAGAGTCTGGAGATTGCGGAATCTCTACATGATTTGAAAGACCTACTTCAGTCGAGACCAGCAATGCATTAGTTGTTCCTAAAGAGATAGCTGGCAAAACTTGTATCTAATTGCTATTTGCCATGAGAAGTGGTGCGAGTGAGGCTAATAGGCTTGAAATACCCATTGTGATAAAAGCTGCTGACATTACCTCAACCAATAGAGCAGAAGACTATACAACTAATATCATTGTTATCGGCACATCCATTGGTGTAATTTTAATAGCAGTAGCTACAATCTCCGGCTCGACAAACTCGTCTGTCATTTTTATAGGCTCATCATTAATATGAGGCTCAGGAATCAACAAAATTACCCTTCCAACTGCTTCTAGAATTAGAGAAATTGGTACATTATCATCTTCTTTAGATATCTCATGAACAATCAATCTATGTCGTACTGTAGAAATAGGTGCGGGTGCAGGACTCGCTGCCATGCTGGTCGCTAGCTCAGGTTCATTGACGCTAGAAGTTGCAATAGAACCAACAGTCAGTGTATCTCTAGGAATAGACATGGGAGCCGCTTTGCTATTGGTCTCTGGCTCAAGTTCATCATTTGTAGAAAGATGAAAAAAGTGTTAGTTATCAAGATAAAGAAACTACACAGACTTAGCCAAAGTAGATCACACCTAACATGTAGGAAGAACCGCCAATATCACCCTCAAAGCCAATGTTATTGGGATTAGTGAGGTAGGTGCCAGTCTCGGCCTCATCTACCCACTTCTAACCATGTGAATCTTGAGAGGGATGAGTTCATTGCCAGCATATAAGGAGTATGTGTCAACCAAGTGACTTCAACTAAATCAATGCAAAAGGTGCAAACAAAGTTTACCTAAAGCTGCTGTAGGATCAACCTTAGTTTCCTGCATTAGAACCAGATGTCTCCTATGAGAATTAGGCTTACAACGGTCTCTTGCCTCTAGCTCCTCTTCCTCTACTAAATGCCATTCGGTGAACTACGAATTTTGTTGGTTCCTAAATATTGATACCGACAGGCCTTTGAGGTGATGGTTGTTCGCTTAGTGCCCCAGAGTCATCATCGTCACTCTTTTGTTCAGCCTCTGCTAGATATTCATACAGCCCAGGGGCTTGACTCTTCGAATCTCTCTTGGAAGCTTTAGTATAATTCTAGAAGATACACTTCACACCGGTTTTGTTCACCAAAAAGTTTAAACTGGGATTGCTTTCTGCACTAACCATTTGCAAAATCCTAATGTGGCATAATAGTTAGGAACTTTGTGAGGCAAGAAGAATTTCACGCCAGTAACTCTAGCAACAAAGTGGTACCAAGCGTG
>NC_033795.1:35890563-35919645 GCF_001876935.1 Asparagus officinalis
TGTATTTGGATTACTAATAAAAAGTTAGTCATCAGAACTGTCATGCAAAACGACTAGGCAAGTGTGGCTCAATGTAGCACTCGATCCCATTTAGCCGAGCAACAAGATGACCCAACATGATGTTAACTAACTAGTTGAAACAACCACTGGTTAAACAAGTAAATCTTTCTCCACTGGAAGTATCTTTAAACTCATCTCTAGGATTGGTGCCATTGATGTCGGGAAAATAGTAGTAAAGGCGGTAGTGCTCAGATTTACGTATGTGCCGATGAATTCCCACAATGTACCAAACAATCCATTTGGAGCGCTCGTACTTTTGAGGCAATGAGACTCCCATCATACGCTCAGTTGTAGCAGACATAAGTGACAAATAGTGAAGAGTATATCACACCATCAGATATGTGTACGGTAACTCTACTCTGGGGTTCGGTACCTTCTTCATTGGGCAATCTTTTCCTTGGTTTATATACTTAGCGGTCAACTCTCTCAACGCGTGATGTATACAACTGACCATTGAGGGAAGCAAAGTTAAGTTGTATCCGTGAGCGATCAACATGGCATGGAAGAGCACCTTGATTGAGATGCAGTCATTCGGTCGAGAAGGTACAACATAACCTTGCAAGCAAATTGAAAGACTATAATGTTTTTCTCCCCTGTCATGCATTTTAGTCATCTGACGTGTAGGATAGCTACCTTGCCTTTTGCCCTTAGCATCGTGCACATTTCACCCATCTCATGCATATCTTCAGCTGCCTTTTTTGATGGTCCTACTGGCTAAAAAATGATGTTCCTGCTGTTTTTTTTTTTTTGGTAAATGAAAATTTTATTCATTTTCCAAATTGAGAAGTTATATGTACATCATATGTGCTCAGAATAACTGAGATGACAAAAAAACTAGAAAAAAAAGGCTGTAAAGACTATCAAAGAAAGAAGCCTATAAGAAACAGAGAACAAGGAAGAGAAGCCGCGAGTTATGTAAGCATCCAATCCTTGTTCTCAGGTGGTTATTGCTTTTAAGAATGATGGTTAGCATCTCCACCTTGATTTCCCTTACCAGTTGCTCTGGTCTCCTATTTTCCTGCTTAAAAATTCGTCCATTCCTCTCTTTCCAGATGCAATACACAGCTGTAGACAGGGCCATTCTCTTTACTTTTCTTTTGAATCCTCTACCCTTCAATCTATTACAGTACCAGTTTATAAGAGAATGTCACTCACAGTTCTCCATTTGAATTGTAGCCAGTCCATAACTCCATTCCATACTTCATTAGAGAAAGCACACCCAAAAAGTTCTCCATTTGAATTGTAGCCAGTCCATAACTCCATTCCATACTTCATTAGAGAAAGCACACCCAAAAAATAGATGATTGCGATCTTCCAAAAGTGATAACTCCATTCCATACTTCATTAGAGAAAGCACACCCAAAAAATAGATGATTGCGATCTTCCAAAAGTGATCCTGTACACAGCACACATCAATTTAACTGAATAATCCCTCGCTTATGGAGTTTGTCTTGAGTAAGGAGCTTATCTTGAATGGCTAACCACAGCACAAAATCATGCTTAGGATAGCTTAAAGTTTCCCACACTGTTTCATGCCACAGGACTTTTGTTGTATTGGGAGATAGAAGATTATAAAGCTCAGAAATCTGTATTTTGGAATTACGGATACAGGATCTGATTTCATTCATCAAATTTCCAGCACCTCCACATTTAATGATTGCCTTGTCTCTAGTTTTTAGTATTTGTCTCCACAACCATGAATCATTAGCCTTCCCTTCTACACTCCAAACATCTCTTTGTTTTAAATAAGTGCCATGAACCCACTTGATCCACATTGATTCTTTATTTTCATGAATATGCCATAGAGTTCTGAGGACTGCAGCTGAGTTCCAAATTTTTGCAGAGAATATTCCTAAGCCTCCATGAATCTTACTAAGACAT
This sequence comes from Asparagus officinalis, assembly GCF_001876935.1. NCBI lineage: Eukaryota > Viridiplantae > Streptophyta > Magnoliopsida > Asparagales > Asparagaceae > Asparagus > Asparagus officinalis. Next base: position 35,892,505 of record NC_033795.1, read on the forward strand.
ACTTTGTCCCACGATACTAGTGGTGGTCTGGATACTTGTTCATTCTTCCCCCATAGAAAATTCCTACATAATTCATCAATTTTATTCAAAACTTTTGAAGGGAGCACATAGCTTGAAGTCCAATAGATTTGTATGCCCAGGATGATACTTTTGATAATTTGCAAACGCCCAGCATAGGATAGCTTTCTGTGACTATTCCAACTCTGAAATTGCTTTGAAACTTTGTTGAGAAGTGGCTGACAATCTATGTAAGATAGCCTTTTGCATACAAGAGGAACTCCCAAGTATCTAATTGGCATTTTACCTTCAGTAAATCCCAGGAATTCATTAATGGATGCCTTTACTGTGTCTTTTATTCCACCAAAAAAATAGAACTCTTACTTGGGTTAGCTTCAAGCCCAGATGTAGCACTGAATTCAGTTAAACATTGGTGAATCAATTTGATAGAGGTCAGGTCTCCTTTACAAAATATAAGCAAATCATCTGCAAAGATCAACTGTGTGATCTTTAATTTTCTGCATTTTGGATGGAATTTAAAGTTCCTGTCATGGTGCAGTTTACTTAGACTTCTTGAAAGGTAATCCATACACAGGATGAACAAGTAGGGAGAGAGGGGATCTCCTTGTCTCAAACCCCTTTCGCCTTTGAAATATCCATACAATGTGCCATTTAGAGAAATGGAATATCTCGGGGAGGATATGCAAGCCATAATCCATTTAACCATCTCCTTTGGGAAACCCAGGCCATTTAACATCACTTCCAAGAAATTCCAGCTAACAGTGTCAAAAGCCTTTTTGATATCAATATTCAGCATTGCTCTAGGGGATATATGCTTCCTTCCATAATTTTTAACTATCTCATGGGCTAACAGGATATTGTTTTGTATTTGTCTACCTTTAACAAAAGCACATTGTGCATCATTAATGAGAAAGCCTAGAACTGTTTGAATTCTTTTAGCCAGGATCTTTGAAATGAAATTATATAAACAGTTGCAGTAAGATATTGGCCTGAAATCAGAGGGGTATTTGGGACAATTTACCTTGGGGATGAGTGAAATAGAGGTGGAATTAATAGCACCAAGCAATTTCCCTGTCTTGAAAAAATCTTCAATTGCAAGTGTAACATCATCACCAATGACAGTCCAGGCAGATTTATAGAAAGATGCACTAAACCCATCCGGTCCAGGTGCTTTATTATCAGGTATGGAGAAAACTGCATGTTTAATCTCATCTTTTGTGATAGGAGCTGCAAGGTATCTAGCTTGAGCTTCATTTAGGCAATTTCCACTCTTGATTATGTTTATGTCTGGCTTTGATGTATCAACTGCAGTGCCCATAAGATTCTTGAAGAAAGTAATAAGCTCATTTGCAATACCTTCATTCTCAGCAATTCTATCTCCCAAGTTGTTGTATAGAACCATAATTCTGTTATGATGTCTATTTGATTTGATGATAGAATGGAAAACATTTGTGGATCTATCCCCTTGTAAACTCCAAAGGATCCTTGCTTTCTGTTGGAAGAAAGAAATTTCACAAGCCAAAAGTTTATTTAGAGAGGAAATGTATATTTCCTCTTGCTCAATGTATTCTGGGTTAAGGGGGTCTCCTTGCAGCTTCTTTTGAAAATCTTCCAAAGCTAATTTTTTATTGTTGACTTGATCACTGATATTGTAGAAGTATTTCTTATTAAAGATCTTTCAAAGCATCTTTCAAGAGTTTGAGTTTTGTATGTACTTGAAACAATTTGAAACCCCTGATATGAGCTTGCCATACTGATGCAACTATGGGAAGGAAGCTAGTGTGATTGATCCACATTTTAAAAAATTTAAAAGGTTTCTTACCTTGATTTTCTTCTTCATAAATTGAGACAAGTCCAAGAGAGTGATCTGAAAAACTGGGCAGTAGATATTCAACATGGCTGGAGTTATAAATTTGTATCCAGGAATCATTTATCAGTGTTCTATCAAGCCTGCTCCAGACCCTCGTGACTGCATCCTGTTTGTTATTCCAAGTATAAAAACATCCCAAAGTTTTCAGGTGAGAAAGGTAACAATCTTCTGTAAATTTTCTGAAGTCAAAAAGATCTGAGTCAGATAAATTTGCCCCTCCCAGCTTTTCTTCATTCTCTAGCAATGCATTAAAATCCCCACTCAGAAGCGAAGGAGAGTTGCCAACATTTTGAAAAATCTGATATAAGTCAGCCCATAGTTCTTTTCTTGCCTCCATATGATTGAATCCATATATTGAAGAGATAACACTATTAAACCTTCCATCAATAGACTTTACTTTGCAAGTGATATGTTGAGCTGAAACACAGGAGAATTGCATTTCTAGTACATTTGGATCCCATAGTAACATGATTCTAGCAGTTCCAGTACAATTAACATTTGAGAACCATTTCCAACTTGCTGCTACTTTTTTTGCAATACCTGGTAGTTTTGGTTCCTTTATTTTTGTTTCCAATAGAACCACAAAAGATAAGTGATATTGTGATATGTGTTGCTTCACCAGATGTTGCTTTGGGGATTTGTTTAATCCCCTGACATTCCAGAATGTGATATTCATAAAGAACCCCCTCTATCAATTGTAGAGGGATCTAACTCACATCCCATGAAAGTCAAAGGAGAAAAGGAGTTAGGCATATTTTTGCTCCTAATCACATTTGTCCATGAACTACCAGATATTATTGATTCTTTTCCTTTGTTTATCACTGTATTTGGGGATTGGGCATGTACAACATGCACAACACAGTGACTGTTCTGTGTATATCCAGACTTATCAGGTCCCTCTTTACCAGAAACATTTTTCTCCTCATTTGATTTCCCAGGGATATTATGACTTCCATCTCCAGACTTATCAGGTCCCTCTTTACCAGTAATATTTTTCTCCTCATTTGATTTCCCAGGAATATTATGACTTCCATCTTCAATATCATTTATATCTATGATGTCAGCAACAGGCTCATTTTCCTTTTCTTTCTCACATGAGAGCTGAACATCATCTACAGGTTTATTCCCAGCTACAGTTGAGTGCAACACTCCCTTTTGTTTTGGTATCCATCTTTGAGTAGTGTGCCTTTTACAGAATTTGGTATCATTTCCAACAGTTTTGCAATAATCACACCACCTTGGTTTTAATTCATATAACACTTTCTGAACAAATTTAATACCATCAGGTCCTTGAATTTCAACTTGATCAGGAAGAGGTGATGGCATTTTTACTTCAATTAGGACCCTAGCATATTCCAAACATTGCATGTTAGTGGTGAGTTTATCAGTAGCTATTGGACGGCCAATGAGACTAGATACTTTGCTAATCCCCTTAACATTCCATAGATTTAATTTCAGAGCAGGGAGCTGAATCCACAAAGGATAGATACATTCCATATTCTTATCAAAATTCTCATTCACTGACCAAGGCTTCAACAAAATGGGTCTTGAACCAAAAAACCAAGGACCATTAAGATAGATATCATTCATATCTTCTTTACTCTTAAATTTAAAGAGAAACACTCCAGCTTTTAAGAGTCTAATCTCTGGAACTGCAAAAGATGCCCAAACTTTATGAATGAAATTTTCCATTGCTTTATATTTTACATTCAAACCCATCACTTGGCCTACCAGAGAAAATTGCCAAATAGATGCACCTTCAATCTATTCTTCTTCATTAAAGGAAACCACATTATTTGAAATAGGAGGGATGTAATTCAAATTTAAACCACATCCTTGTTTCCTGTTATCAGCAAAAAAACTAACCCAACTTCTATTGGTATTCACTTGTTGAGCCTCATTTAGAATAGGATTAGAAGCAATATTAGGTGAATTTTCTTCAGATCTACCAGATTCCTTTTCAAGTGGTACTGATATCAATGGAACAGTAGATTTTTCAGGACACAAATTTGAAACCAATGGAATAGTATTAGATTTCGCAGCTGAAGATACCAATGGAACAGTATTAGATTCCACAGCTGAATTTTGATCTAGATTCAGATGATCAGAACCGTAGTCAAGTTCATCTGCCCAGGATACCCTTGCTGAAATTCCTGCACCATTCAAAGAGACGGGGGATTTACTAAGATTACTAAGATTACGCACCTGAAATCCAGCAGAACGATCTTCATTCTGAGAATTACAAGATTCCAGTATTTCCGCCATTGTTTTCTTCTTCTTTTCACCAATAGGACCAGTTGATCCCATAATAATGAAAGAGCTATCATCTTCATAATCTTCAGATCTGAAATCAGTATGCTCTGCAGGAGAGAGCAAGCTGGAATTTGAAGCACGAAGACCTATGTTGAAGATCTTCTTACCGCTATTCTTCTTCTTCTTCCCCATTAGATCTAGGCAGTGGCGCAATTTAGCAAAAAAAATCGTCTGCTAAAAAGCGCCATCAGAGCTGCCCCAATTACAGACAGACGATGTTCCTGCTGTTGTTTAGTATATTAGAATCCTTTTTTCGTCATCCTTTCCTCTCATCTTTAGACAACTTCATATTACTTATTTAGGGGTATTTGTACTTATTCATGATCTGCATATTTCAACTCGAAACACATTAAATACATATGAACATTTGTTATTAACCAAACTGAGTACAATGCATGGGCATGGACCGAAAAAGGGAATGGAAAGTTTCACAAAAGTATTGTGATTTTGTTCTCTCCCAAATTAGAGTGCATAGGAGGAAACAATAAATGATCATAAAAATATTTAGTCTTTAACCTTTTATCAGCAATGGAGAAATTTGATTATGAAGCTCTTATTTTTGCCCCTTTCCCTTAGGGCTTGTTTGGATTGAGGGGAATGAGGGTGAAGGGAAGTTAGGGGAACCATTCACCTCCATTCACCTTGTTTGGGAACACTTAGGAGGTGAAGTTAATTCACCCTAGTTCTCCTTGGTTCACCCCCCACTTAGGAGGTGAAGTTAATTCACCCTAGTTCTCCTTGGTTCACCCCCTAATAGTATAAAAATTGTTAACCCCCAAATTGGGGTGTAACCAAGGGGAAGGGAACTCCCTTCTCTTCCCTTTCCTTCCCTTCACTCAGTTTTCCTTAACTTCCCTTCACCCCCTACAAATCCAAACAGGCCCTTAGTTAGAACTCTCAAACCTGATGAGATGACTCGCCCTCCATTTTTCTCATTAAACTTCCAAATAAAATATATATTTTCTCCCTTCTTCTCCATCATCCATTTCCGTGGTTAATTTTGTTTCCCTTTTCCACGTAAACTCTCAAACAACTTATTTTGTGGAAACAAAAGGACAGATTATCTCCATAATTTTAAGTTGAATGTTTTTTGCCACATAAGCATACCTGACGACAAATTGGGGACAAGATAACTTTTTACACTCACACCTAAATCCCCCGGGAGTGACCATAACTTCAGGTGACCGTACCGCGCTCAGCACGTGCGAAGGAGGTGACTTTTCTTTTCAACTGAAAAAAAAAGCCGACGCTTCCACACCGAAAAAAGACAAAAGAATTCAATGTACAAGACTCACATCTGTAGCTTCGCCTCGCCATCACCTAATGCTGGTCCGGTTCGATTTGTTTTCTTCTCCCGAGAAAAACCGAAATAATGAACCGGGTCAGACCCCGACGTGGCATTTCCGTAAATAACTTGGAATTTGCTGGGCTGAACCGTAGTCACTGCTCAGAGGTAATCATGCCGAGATATGAAAAAAATGCGAAGTGGGACCCATGCAACACCGCCACGTAAGACAAACGTAATTGACCCGCCGGCACGGCCCCCCCGCCCGTGCACGCCGCGAACATAATCAATGGTTAATGAGGATCTATGCTGCGGTGCTTTTGCTTATTAGTTCCTTCACAGTTTTATATTTCTTGGTAGCTGCAGAAAAGGTTATATAATTACAAGAAAGTATATGGTAATTATAAACATGCTTTACGAACTAACCTAGTTAGCCAATACACTATATAATTGGACGTGAAGTTCTGTGGCTTTTTTTGCAGGAACAAATTTGAAATTTAGTATAACCTCTTAAACTACACAGAAGCCACTATGATGGATAATTTATAACCTTCAAGGGCATGCTTAATATGAAATTATAAACATTTAACATAACTTTAAACTTTTGTTGTGGTAGGTATTAAAATTTTCCTAATAATATATTGAAATATTATTTAATTAAGGGTTTTTCTATAGAGTGTCCATGGGCATTCTATAAGAGAGAAGAGAGATAGAGAGAGATGATTAGGGAGGGGATCCCAATGCAAATCAGTTGGGCCCACTCCTCAATCATCTCTCTCTATCTCTCTCCTCTTCTATAGAGTGCCCACGGACACTCTATAGAAAAACCCTATAATTTAACTTTCTAAAACGCTCAGTTAGTGCCTTTTGCAGGGGATAAAATTTATGACCAGACAATTTTATGTCCCTTTCTTTAATAAAAATCATTAATGGGATTCTACACTTTCAATGTATTAAAATATTTTTCAATATATTATAACTTTATCAGTGAGGCTGGGTTAACTGTTATAATTTCATATCATAACCTATTTTTTCCCTTTCAAATTAAATAGGATCAACTAATAAGATTGTGAGATGATTTTTTTTTTATTGTGTGCTGATCTAATCGACACAAAACAAAAATACGTTAAAAGACGTTCATCGTGATTTACATATCACATAATTTATGCATAAAAGTTTATAAATCTTAGAATTTTTTTTTACTGTTTTGCATAATAGGTGGCTCTTAAGCTGCTCATAAAATTAGATTCACTACTTCTTAGAAGACTAGCAAAATGAGCTGCCTTATCATGTGTATCCTAGGTTAAAAGATGACTATGCATGTATGCGTAATGAGAAACGTATGTATGTGTGCATGTTTACCACATTATAAGTGCGAACTAAGAAATGTGTATGTGTGCATGCATGTATGTATATGTGTATATTGCATATAAGTTGTCATCAGATTTTATGAAATGAGCTAACAATTAGAGATAGGATGGAAGGTCCACTCACTCTAATGTGATTAACAGGTGAATCTCACCATAATGCTTTGTTTGGGAGTTACTAAGGGAAGGGACGGAAAGTTAAATAATGGAAACGAAATGTAAGGAATAGAAGTGAAAAGATAAAATATTGTTTGGGAGTTTAGTAAGGGGAACATAAGTTTATTTCTTTTACCTTTGTTTAAAGTTCTAATAAAGAGGAGGGAAGTGAAGTGAATATGTATAAAGTTACATAAATACTCTTACATATTGGATGAGAGTATATCCTAGCCATAGATGTTAATGTCATAAGGGTATAATTGTATTATCACATTGTAATATTTTACATCAGTTTTCATTCCATCCTCTACCCCTCAAATTGGAGGGGTGAAAAATGGAAGGAAATTTAACCTTCCATTCCATCCTCTAACCCTCAAAAGGACTCCCAAACAATGTGAAATTGAAATTTTACTTTAACTTCCATCCATTAACCTTCATCCAAACAAGGTGTTAGACTCTTGGTTGAAAACTCAGCTAGCAAACTAAGTTGTCACTTCATACTCATTATATCCTACACACACGCGCACACATATGTATGAAATAACATATACCATTTGATAGGGCCTTTTGCAAATTAGGTGGTATCTCATATCCACAATATCTTGGTCTATACTATTGAAAAGTTGGGCGAAATTGTGAAATTGTCAATTTTAAAACGTACGAACATGATTTTTTTTTTCTGTTAATTTTCTCTTAAAATTTTTACAAAATTTTACAACCAAATATTATAACTTCACGCAGATTAACATGCCAAACCTTCAATATGCAAATAACAATTCACTACATGCTCCAAAAACTAAAATACTCCCAAAACAAATTCCCAACTCAACTCCGAAAACACAAACATACATACAAATACGAAAGGAGTCACTATATATGTACTGTGATTCAACAGCAGTGAATCTCTACCATAATGCTTTGTTGGGAGTTCTTAAGGGGAAGGCGACTGGAAAAGTCTAAATAATGGAAACGAAATGTAAGGAATAGAAAGGTTGAAAGATAAAATATTGTTTGGAGTTAGCTAAGGGGAACATAAGTTTTATTTCTTTAGCCTTTGGTTTAAAGTTTCTAATAGAGGGGGAAGTGAAGATAATATAGTAATAGAAAGTTACATAAAATACCTCTACATATTGGATGAGAGTATATCCTAGCCATAGATGTTAATGTCATAAGGGTATTATATTGTATTTCTATCACTTGTAATACTTTTGACATCAGTTTCATATCCATCCTCTACCCCTCAAATTGGAGCGCCTGTGTAAAATGGAAGGAAATTTAACCTTCCATTCCATCCTCTAACCTCAAAAGACTCGCCAAACAATGTGAAATTGAAATTTTACTTTAACTTCCATCCAATTAACCTTCATCCAAACAAGGTGTTAGACTCCTTGGTTGAAAACTCAGCTAGCAAACTAATGTTGTCACTTCATATCTTTATATCCTACACACACCGCGCACACATATGTATGAAATAACATATACCATTTGATAGGGCCTTTTGCAAATTAGGTTGTATCTCATATCCACAATATCTTGGTCTATACTATTGAAAAGTTGGGCGAAATTGTAGAAATGTCAATTTTAAAACGTTACGAACATGATTTTTTTTTTTCTGTTAATTTTCTCTTAAAATTTTTACAAAATTTTACAACCAAATATTATAACTTCACGCAGATTAACATGCCAAACCTTCAATATGCAAATAACAAATTCACTACATGTGCTCCAAAAACTAAAATACTCCAAAACAAATTCCCCAAACTCAACTCCGAAAACACAAACCATACATACAAATACGAAAGGATGCTCACTATATATGTACTGAATCACACCCCTCCCCTCCCCCCCCCCCCACCCCACCCCCACCCCCACCCCTTCACACCTGCAAACTATTTGATCTCCACAAGCTTCCAAAGTAAAGGAATACATAGAAAGCGAGATCCAAACCCAAAAGCCAAAAGCAAAACAAACCCAAAAAAAAAAAAAAAAACCTCTGTTTTCTCCTTCCAAAGCCTGCAAACTATCGAACCTCCATAAGATTCCACCCATAAATTTGACAGAGAGAGTATATGAGCATGAGGATTGGACCATGAGGAGGTGCAGAGGTCCGCGGACCTATGGCGAAGGCCGCAACCTCCTCCGCCGCCACGTCGACACTTACGGCGGCTCCCCATGCTCGAGGCGACTCACAGCAATCTGATGATGATGATGGCCGATCACCAAAAACCCACATCAACCACAAAGAACAACAAGGCCCACAAGCCAAGAATCAGAGCCTCCAGGCACCAGCAGCAGCAGCAGCCATAGCTCCAGATGACAGCTGGCTACAGCTCGGCATCGCGACTCTCGTCGTCGCCCTTCACGGCCGCCTCGTAGAGCTGCAGTTGTTTTCCGACAGGCCTTCGTCGTTGGCATCGGCAACATCGAGGCCCATTGGGCCGGCCCAGATGGGATACGGGCCCATTGGGCCTCTCGCCTGTCGCAGCCGCCGCCGCCGCCTTGGGGGTACTTATGGCGGGAAGTAGTAGCAATAGCAATGGTCATGTTCCAGCCGCAGCCGCCAGTTTTACAATGCTGCAGGCGCGGTTTCCGCCGGTGGGGCCTGCTGCGCCGCTCGGGTCATGACCGGTGGCGGGACCGCGCGCCGCGAAGGCCAGCAGGGGGTTGGAGTGTGGTTCCTTCTCAAGGCAGCAGAGAACCAGTGAGTTATTATTATGAATCATGATGGTTTGCACTGAAAAATAAAGCGTTTCTTGAATTTTTATTTTTATTTTTTTCACTTTAGTTTTTTATTTTCATTTTTGTTTTTTTGTTTTTCGTTTTTTTTTTTGAATGCAGAGTGAGGGAACCCTTTTTGCCACAAATACCAAAGAGCTTCATTAGGATCAAGTACTGTCTCCACCTCTCTCTCACTCTATTCTCTTTTGCATGCTTCTATCTTCCCCTTTTGTTCCTTTTGGATCTTGAAACAATGAAGCATTGCTATAGCTTTTCAAAGAACATAAAAGTGTTTAACTTTTCCTTACACTTTTTCTTCTTTCTTTCTTTTTAAGAAAAAATTGTTTCCCCTCCTTCAACAGAGATGGTAGGATGACAGTTAGGCTATTGATGAAGTACTTGGTGAAAAAGCTTGGCTTGGATGATGAATCTGAGGTAAACTTAAGCTTATCCCTTTCTTGCAATAAATATATGCATAAAATGCTATTTTAGATGATTTAAGAAATGAAAAAATTGCCCAAAAATAGAATCAAATCAATTAGTTCGGCTATTTGTTCCATATTACTTTAGGATGTTGAAATGGGGGTGGCTAATTGGTAGCTAAAGGGGTCCTTTCCTGTGTGTTGCAAGTTTTTAGGTGGAATATATGTGTCCAAGTGCTACATCACAATGCACGATAGTTAGGGTTTCTCTTGTATGAGAGGTTGTAGTACTAGAGCTTCTTGTTTTGTTGGTTAGTAGATTAGTTATCAGTGGTGGTGATGTGTTTATTAATTAGGAGGTGAGACTGTTATTAGCAATTTGATTAGAGCCTCTAGAGTATTTAATGACTCATCATGTCAAGTTTATCTTTTCGTGGCCTTGATATATTATGCCTTAAATGGTAGACACATGCATGTCTAATATGGATTTTGGGAGAGCATTAGTATGCCTAGGTTTTAGGCTTGTATTTTGCTTATCAAATATGATTATTGGTGCCTAACATCTTGTGTTATTAACTTGCTATGGACATTGCTTTTGCTTGTTCTTGCTTATAAATGTTTTTGACAACCCTAAAGCTATAGAGTCACCTACTTTTGCTGAAAGCTATGCACTATCCTAAACAAGAAGTTATGTATATAGACTTGGAGTTCTAGGAAAAGATCCATTCCAACAATAATATATACATTACTCATTAATGCTCCTCTAGAGCTCCTCCTTTAATTTTACTTGGTTTGTGAACTTGGTCGAAGTCTTAAAAGAGTGAAAGAAGTGCAGAACCAGGCAGCTTTTTTGTCAAGGAATATAATCATTAGCACAAGAAAAGGTGTAATAGGTTATTGTTGGGGTTCAAAAAAAATGATTTATTTTAATATTTCATTGCTCATTATTCAAGAAGATGGTTATTTATTGAAGGAGTAAAGAAATACTTAGGTTTATCTTTATTATTATTACAGGTCTATCACAAACTTAGGCATCGTCTACTATATCTTCTGGGAGTAGTCAAAACATAACTATTATGATTTGCTTGCAGTTGAAATTTGGATACCAGTCCTAATGTTTCATGTGTTTTTCTTTTGTTTTTGAGAGGGCATGAATGCTCAAGGAACTGTTTTCATCTAATATTTAAAAAAATTATCTAAGGAATTTTTCAAATTTAAGGGAGCGTATGAAAAAAGGTGCCTAAAATACGGAGTGCTAGCTAGATGCATGGATCTTAAATAGCTAGGCTAAGCTGCAATATAGATCGAGATTGTAGTTCGCTAAAATACAAGAGTGCATCTTCCTCAAGTACATATGTAGAAGAAGTAGATTTAACTTACGCTTTGTCTCCACTTCTAAATTCTAAGAACACCTTTTCATATTTACCTTGTTTGTTTTAGGGGATTTCTTGTCATGATGGAAATATTTAATTAATCTCTTCTTAAAACTTAAACGCTTATTGGGTATTAACTTTCAACATGGGTGATGTACATAACTCTCAATTTTGGTTTGAATGAATAAAATTCTCATTGACCAAAAAAAAAAAACTTTCAATATGGGCAAGTCTTTGTGTGTGTGTGTTTGTGTGTGTACACACACACACGCACACCCCAAAAGAGAAACTTGGAAATGTGTTGACAAAGGGAAGATGAGTTGTTTATAACATGTAATGAATAACTTATCCTATATAATTTTAAATTGTTGAGAGGGAGGGAGGGAGGGTTTAGTCTAGTTGTACCAGTGGATTAATGTGAGCACGCATGATTTGTTTTCTCTCACTTATGTTTCTCCCCTTACTAATACATAGGCAGATTAGAGTTTTCTTCAATCTTTGTGATATTTGAAGTGGTAATAAAAACACGAATAAGTGGAACCAAAAGATCATTTAACTTCATATCTACTATTTGGTTTTGCCAAGTTTTCTCTAAAATCCTATTACTTCATTAATTCCTTGATAATATTCTTTGCGCTATGTTGGGAAGAATGCTAGATGCTTTCAAATGATTTTTTTCCTATAGTTTGAGCATAACAGGGTCTAAGTGCATCTAACATGACTTCAGTAATGTTATGTTAACTAGAAAGTATATGTAGATATTTGTAAATATATTGAGCAACGTCACACATTCTATTGTACTTAGAAATTATATTAGGTACTTGGAAATTGTTACGATTAGATATGAACAGGCTTAGATGTGAAAAATAATGTCTAATATGATACAATAATAAAAAAAATACAAGAAATAGACTTGGCAAATTCTAAGTTTAGCATGGCAGTACCATAGAACTAAACTTCGGTGACTACTAGGTTTAACATTTTATTGATGAAAAGTTAAGACCGTCATGAAAACATTATGCTTCTCTAATCATGAAGTTCCCAACTTGTTGACTAATTCTATATAAGTAAATGTTGCATAAGAAAAATTTCATTCAAAATATTATTTTAGTATTGCATAGAATATATTTAAGATAAATTCGAAGTGCTATATTGATTATAAATATGTATATGTCCCTAATAGATTTATGGTATTGTAGTAGATATAGTCCTATGCTTTTGTAACAAGAATGCTGCTTCTACACATTTAAAGAAGCAAAGTTTTTATGAGTTCTTGTAGACCCCATATCAGAACTCTTAAGTATATATAAACATGGTGCTTGATATATCATTTTCTTTGATGAATATCATTTTAGTCTCTAAGAATGATAATTTACATATTCAAAAGTGGAAGAATTCATAAATATGATCCGCATTAAGTCTTACTTATATGATGTATCGTTTTGCTATTGTTGTCTTAAATTTATTCCCTTCGTATCTATTTAAATTATGTGATTTTCTTCTATACCATGAGGTCTACGTACAAGAACATCTAGTCATATAAGATGAAGCTCATAACTTTCCATTTGTAGTTTAACATTCATATACCTAGAATGACATGAGATGACATGAAAGAATATCCTTCTCAGTGTTATTCAAAGATTTATGTATTTTGTAGCTAATTAAGCTTGATTGATAATTCATAGTCTAGACTTAACTGTACGTGAAATGGATGGCATGTTCTTTGATTTACATAACCAAGCTGCTTAAAGCCTTAGACAAGAAATAATAATTAGCTATTAATTTCTTGATCTCAATAAATGAGGCTATCAGATTAAGTACAAACATTATCTATTAATGATTGCTTGGAAACGCATCTCACATTTGAATGCTAATTTAGTCTTTAATGACGGTATAGACTCTGGATGGTGATAATATATGAAAAAAAGAACTCATTTAGCTTGTAAGCTTACACTATGCCTATTAAAATCTTAGGTGCACCTTCAACCCCAAATAGATTTAGGTGTCAATAGTCCACATATATTTGCTTTGCTTAGTCTCATTCCTTGCTGTCCTCCATACCTAAAACATATAGTACTGTCAATAAGTTCCTTACAAATAGTTTTCATGCAAATTAGTAAATGGCATCCTACAACCATCATTCTTTGCCTTACAATATTCATACCGGTAACATTCCATTCCATATTTATTGCATTATCTTTTTGAACTGTCAAGGTTTGCATTTATGTTTATATATATATATATATATATATATATATATATATTCATGTCAAGCACATTCTATGTCAACTCTGTGCCAACTATTCGTAGTGTCCATGTTTGAGCTGTACTAAATCTTTATTAAATGCAACATGATGTTGGTGAATGGTAGAGAATTATAACGTTGCTTCCATTTTTTCTCAAAGCACCCATGATACTTATTCTTTATTCTTAAAATTGTAGTTAAGGAGCATCTGTCTAAACATTTGGAACAAAAAAAAAAGCCCCTCAATGTGTAATGATTGATTCTTAAAAATAACTTCTGAGAAGATTGCGATGCTTTATCAAATTTGTCAACATGTTATACATCACCTATATATATTTTAAAGCCTATGATAAATCATGCATGTTTAGGGCATATTATCTATGAAAAGATTATCTTTTGTGGCTGATTGCTACATGTTTACACGCAACGCAACACCTGCACACATTACAACCTATATATGCGTCTTTAGAGAAACAAATCAATACACGTGGAAGGTCATATGCATGCGATTTTATTCGATCCTTCGTCATGCTCTCATCAAGCTTACTTCACAAATGTCTACATGTATAGGCCCCTATCACACCGTAGGATATTGTTGTGGTTAGAGGACCCATCAAGGGTGTTAAGTGGTGCACTTTGTCGGAATATCTAAGGCCCCATCATCCCATCTCATATCATCACCCGCAACAAGAATTGGAATTGATATATGGAGGTGCCTGTAGACCTTTGAAGGAAAGGGAGAGTGCATGGATATGTGAAATATCTACAAGAGAATCATTCCAAGTTGGTGACGAGGATAACATCACCAACATTGCACAAAAACAAAAGAATTAGGTCCCCCTCCCTTTTGTTGGCAACACATCCTAGGTAGCGCCTATACATGCATAAATTAGCTACGTACGGTCAATTGCAGCTACACCCTCGACCTGTATTATAAGGGTACGTGCACTTATATATCTATGTAGCCACTAAACTATTTATTGCATTTACGCCTCATGAACTTCCTGTTGATATTGTTTTTCAAGTTAGGTTAAGATGGATGTCATGCGAAAAATCATGTGATCGAAGATTATCTTTTATCCTCACTTTTTAACTAGAGAAGAGAAGAGGCTAAATTTTCTTCTAACCGACGACAAAAAGGGTACCGTAATCAAGATTCAAAGGGTAAAAGTGCTAATAAAAAAGCCTAGGAGTACAATGGTTATAATACTCATACATGGGGTGTATCCACGGTGAGTCCTAAACTAAACTTTTATGTATGTACGCAACATTAATTGGTTTAAAACGAAGTAAGGGTTTTTAGCCTTGAAACAAGGAAT
The DNA here is from genome assembly GCF_001876935.1 of Asparagus officinalis. NCBI lineage: Eukaryota > Viridiplantae > Streptophyta > Magnoliopsida > Asparagales > Asparagaceae > Asparagus > Asparagus officinalis. Next base: position 35,907,591 of record NC_033795.1, read on the forward strand.
TGAGGAGTATGAGGTGTTCTCATCGTCATCTTGTTTAATTGATTGTAATTTGAAAGTAGAGGGGGTTATGAGGAGAATAATGGTGGGGTTAGGAGAATATTTGACTTGTTTTGCCTTCTAAGATAAGGGTAGAAAGACACAGATTGTTGCGTAGAGAAAGCAACGTGAGGGAGATGTGCATGCGATTTTTGTTGTGTTTTTTGTTAGGTAAAGAGTAAAGGGTTCTTAGAAATTTTTTTTTTTTTTTTTTTTTTTTTGTATACCAGGAAATAAATGAAGAAAAAAAATAGTTAAAATTATATTAGAGGGCTGATTCCTCGGCGTGCTTCTTGGATCCGCCACCTTTTTATTCTCTCTCTCTCTCTCTCTCTCTCTCTCCTCTTCCCCCACACGCGTAGTGATTTGTTTAAGGTCGTTAATAGTAGCGTACGTGTCAACATTACACCCAACTTGATTGGCCATCCATTAAGTTGACCCGACAACAAACTTTTAGGTGCCATGATGTATAGATTTTTATCTATATACCTACAATTAACTACTTGAATACCAGATTGGTGGATGTTAATTTCTTTACTGTAGATATTAACTTACTGGAGTTCTCTAGCTACTAAAACAGTATAAACGCGCGCGTAAGATGTTTGTCTCAAACACGAGGGAAGTTTAATTTGTTTCTCTGGGTATACGTACACGTACGTACGTGCATATATTCATTCATCTAGTGTTGTAGGCTGCAGTTTTTTAACTTTTCGCTTTGCTGTAGGGCCTAGGCTATAGTTTTGCTTCTCCCTTCGCTGTAGGTAGCCTCGAAAAGACTTATGGATGCCACTTTTCACATCTGTAGACCATAGCGTCTATATGAAGGCATTTATATAGGATGCGTTGGGAAAGAAAAAAAAAATAAATTTTTCTGATCTTGTCCAACGCAGCCTAGCTAGAAAATACAATTTTCACACGGCCCACTTTCGCCAACTCATTATGCAATAGGGATGAGACACATCACCTGTCCCCTCCCTTTGTCCCATATTTTGGGCCCTTAAATCATTTTCCGTGATAGTATATATTCTCGCCTTTGAAGCGAGGGGGGCGTATTAAATCTGTTCATATTGTTTATTGTTACAAAATTGTTGTTTTTACATTAATCCATGGGTTAATTACTTATTAAAAGTCACTTTTGAGTGCACTAATTTAAATGAAAATTTGTAAAAAATATTTTCGGGAGCAATAAAAGAGTATGTTTTGCTGAGTATAAAATTTATTAAATATCTTTTTAGGGCGGGGGTTGCTAAAACTTATTTTTGAAGGCTACAAATAGGATTGGGCACCAAGGAAAGAAGACTGTTGTTGGTTTTCCCTAAGAATGCAATGATTAAAAAAGCTCGGGCAGCGTATGGTGCTGTGACGGGCAGGCTGCCCGTCCATGTCAATGGGAATCTCGTCTTAAATTTTTGAATATAATAAATCAACTTTAGCCCGTGACGTAGCACTGATGATACCATTAACACAAGACTTAATGTGTGCGCTCGTTCGTTAGTTCATTATTAAGATATGACTAACAAAAATAATTTAAAAGAATAGGGAAGGGAAAACGTAATGCGACCATTAGTTGTGATACTTGAATCATTTCCATACATCAACTTAGCCCCGAGTGCCTAAGGCGCTAATAAGTGGGGTCCTTAATATGGGCATAAAAATGTAGTTTGATGCCTTATCTCAGTCATTCATACGGGCATTTGATGGTGCAATCAGTTGGTTGATGGGGGCAATTGACCTATATAAACATAATTATGGTTGCCAACTTTTCAAAGGGCTAATTAATTAAGATTTGGTAAAAAAAATTTTCCCTTTTTCACTATATATTTACAAGAGCTTTTGTACTAATTTCCCCCCCACTTTTATGCTAAGAAAAGCTTACTGAGCGAATAATGCTTTTATTACTGTATTTTTTTTTTAATTTTCAGGTGCAAATTACTTGTAGAGGGCAGCCATTGCTCCCCTTCTTTACTCTACAACACGTTCGAGACCATATATGGTGTTTGAGCGGGGCGGTCGCGTTTCTACCGGACTCCCCAAGCACCGATCATGTCATGACCCTTCAATATGGTAGAAGCCGATAGATCTTTCCGCTGTCTAATTCTCTCGCGGCTTCTCTGTATAATTACTGGCTTCACTGTGCTCACCTCTAATGTTTTTTGTTTCGAAAGTTTTGTTGAAGCTTCTCGTCCGATTCTTTTGAGAAAAATAGCTTGGAAGGGCAAGAAGTTTAGGAAAAAAAGAACATTGCAAAGGAATTGTACCTCCAAGCTAACTTTGTTTGAATTAATTTTTTTTTTTTTAAATTCCTTAGTTGCTCTCTAATTCACTAATTTGTGATTCCAACCTACGACTCTTTCTCCTCAGATGTACTGCTCTGTTTTTAAACTTTGAAACTGATCCATTCGAACTGAGAGGTTAAGATGTCAAGATCCGAACCGTACATGATGTGTATTCATCACCAAAAGTCTGGATGCAACTGATTACTATAAGCTTAAGACCGCATTAAAAACCCATAACGACCCTACAAAATAAACGGATTCCTCTCAAATCAGACACTTATTAGTGTGATTGAGACTCTATAAAGATGGATTTCCAATGCGCAATATTCATAATGGAATATGCATGAACAGTCGCAAACATGCCATGAAATCTCCTCCAGTAATTTACATCAGCACCAAAAATAGCGAACAAACAGAGGCTTTCTGTGATACCAAGAAACTGTAGTCACGAATTAGATAGAACTACTGCTAGGGAAAAAACATGGAAAGATGTTGAGAAATTTAACCACAGAGAGCATACTATAAGCCAGCTCTAGCATCGGAAAGAGCAGAAACAAAACTCAACCTACCGAATCATAAACTGAACCATGCCTCGGATACTCAAACGGCGGCGGATGATTCCTTGACATATAAGAGATCGATTATGAAAAGAGAATAAGTTTGAGTAGCATCCAGATTTTACGTTGAAATATGCACTCAAGCCACAAAAGATAACGAATAATGACTCAAAGTACATACAGCAGAAAAACACGGCATCAGGTTGTGAGAGACGTGTACAACAAACAGCTGAATCAAGTAACAAAAGTTTACACACTACTAAAAATAAGCAAGACGATGCATCAGATACCGAATGGGACATGATTCCTGTACATATAAAAACAAGAGACTATGACAAAATTTAAGTAGCATACAGATTTTCAAAGATGCAACTCACTCTGCCAGGAAAGAAATTGAATAGTGACTCTTGAACTACATATAGTAAAAAGGGTTAACCGCACAGACCACACATGGTTTCATTGTTTTAAACTTCCTACCCCTGTAATTTCATACGGATTGACCCCCCGGGTTATAGTTATCCGACTCCCTTACCTTCGGTGAGATTTTTTTCCGCAGGTACTGGCCCGGAGTAAAATTAGTGATTCTTTCTGAGGGTGAAGCGTCCAAAACCATTTAAGCCAGGAGTCTATCTGCTCTGCACCAGTGAGACTACATGGGCAGTAAGTTCAAAATAGTGATATCAAAGGTGGATTTGTGCATTAACCATAGTAAGAAAGGCAGCAGGGTAGGGCTGAGAGAAAATGCTCAATGAACCTAGCCTGTTGCATTATGATGTACTAAAGCGATTTGCGCACTAATCCAATGACTGACGTCTCTCAGGTGCACCATCCATGCAATGGACCGAAGCCACTAGTTAATATCACGCCAAGACCAGCCATAGTAACAGTAACAAAAAATCAAAAGTTATCCACTACCAGAAATACACAAACCCATGCATCAGATGGTCAAATCGGACATGATTCCTGGACATACAAGACCAACTCTTCATGATCAGAGCATAAACTGGACAATTGAGACAATAGCACTTAGATGGCAGACGCACTACTGATGCAAAGTGTAGAAGAGAATGAGACCCACTGCTGAAACCAACAAATTAACATGTGCAGGGGAATCCACATAGTTTCCAAACAGAAAAAGGGAGAGATATGGTCAGTGATAATGACCTACACAATATCTGTAAGAAGATCATCAAAAGATTTTCCATTGACTCTGATGACTGCATGCAATTTATCTTATGATCGTGAATGTTTAGTGGGTATCACAGAGAACAGGACTACAACAATGACAATACAACATACAGAGACTATAGATATTCAAGAAGCACTATCCGTGAATAAGCCCATAAGACAGGGTTGGTGTTACAAATTCAGCAGATTAAGTCCCAGCTATGAAAGAAAAAAGAAAAAGTAAGAGACATGCATGTCAACCTGGAGATGACTCTCCATGTAGGTAAAGGTCAGAAGGGTTCTACATCAAAAGCTTTAGCATGCAAACATCCTGCAACATTGTTACTTAAAACCACGTCACTTTCCAGAATTATTACCCCATCCTTGAAGGTGAGTTTCCAACCAAAACAAAAAAGGAAAAGGAACATAATGCAGCTACTGTTTCTTTCTTCATGTAAATCTTTATTTTTCATACAGTACTTATTAGTTGGCTAAATTACAAAAAATCACCCCTGGGGTTTGGAAAAGTGACAAAAAAAATCCACCTATGACTTCAAATCCTACACTTTCAACCCTTTATTTAGAGTTATCTTATCAACTTTTTATATTGCCAAAAATACCCATGAAATATTCTTATAACAAACGAAACCAGCATGGTTATTGTTCTCTCTCCAAAGGCTCATCTCTCCATGTACCCTTCTCCTCTCTTCCCCCATTAACAACATGATCATTCCCAATTCAAGGCACTCCCTCCTTGCAACTACACCTCAAGAACTACTCAAATTCTAAAAATACTACGCCTTGTCTGGTACATAGAAATTGAGTGAAGTGATAAAGAAATGAAACAAGGAATGAAATAGAATAAATGTGGAAATGGAATGTTTACTTCTTACGTTTTGCTACAATTAGAGAAGAAGTGAGAATAGGATTAGTTGATAGTTCTTTCTCTCACTCCAGTATGAATGCCAATTTCTTGACAACTCATTCGGAATACATATTCCCAAATAGTGTGAGAATCGATAAGAAGTGAGAAAGGGATTTCTAACTTCCAAAAACACATCGTGTTTCATACGAATGAATGAGAAGTGGGAATTGACATTCCATTCTAAATCATTCACGCATATCAAACAAGGCGTTAAAAAAAACTAATAGTTAACAACCACATCATCTCATAAGTCCAACCACTTTTTATTCAGTTATTTATTATTCCATACTTCATGCACGGCCAATAACTACATGGATTACACTCTTTTATGCATAGATATTTAAAGAAGTAAGATTTCCTTGGCACACGCCGCACATTCACCGGCTAACACCAATTGTTTTGCACTGACCGGCATTCAATGCGGAACCATTGCTGTAGAATCATCACCAAAACACTCGATTAGATTTCCTCCTTCATAGACCAATCGATCACCCAGCAATGTGGAAACTTCGAGAAGCTTGTCCGAACTAAAACGAATAGTAATCTACTGCAGAAAAAAAAACACGAGAATGACGACACATAAGGTTTAGGTGCAATTGCCTATGTCCATGGGAAGAGATTGGAGATTTGTTATATTACAAATTACAAGATACAACATTTCTTTTGTTTTTTATAGAACCCACAAGAAATCTTTTCTAAATCTCACCAAAAGATCTCTCAAACCTCTAGATTTCTCTCCTCAATTTCTTTATACCTCTCTTTTCCAATATGTACCTCTTATTGGCTTTTCCACATCAAATCCTAGCCCTAGAAGAGTCTATTTATAGAGCCCAAAATCAAATACATAACCCAACAATGACTCTTAACATGAATAGAATTTCAAACAGAAGAAAAATTGTCGGTAACTAGGCTAACTAACATGTCCAACCGGTTGGTTAATTAGATAGGTCCAACTGGCCAATCTGATCAACCAGCTTGTCACAAATAAAATCAACCCGTGTTTGACCAAGTAGTTTTATAAGGATGTCTGCCAACTGATCTACTGTCGATACATGTTTTGCCATGATGATTTTATCCTCGAGCTTCTTGCGGACTACATGACAGTCGACTTCAATGTGCTTGGTTCTCTCATAAAACACCAGGATTCTCAGCAATGTGAATTGCTGCTTTATTGTTGTCATATAGATCCATGGGACATTCTATAGGGAGACCAATTTCTATCAATAGGTCTCTGATCCAAACAATCTCTAGTGCCACATTTACCATAACTCTGTATTCTGATTCTGCACTAGATTGAGATACAACACTTTGCTTTTTTACTTTTCCATGACACCAGATTTTCTCCGAGAAAAACACAATATCCAGTAGTCAATATCCTATCAAAAGGACATCCAGCCCAATCTGTGCATCAGAAAAAGCCTGTAATTCTAGTGTGTCCTTGATCTGAGTAGAGAATTCCTTGACCTAGAGCCTTCTTTAAGTACCTCAAAATTCTCATTACTGTATCCAAGTGAGTAGTCCTAAGTGCGGACAAGAACTGACTCACAACACTGACTGCGAATATGATGTCAGGTCTGGTCATTGTCAGATAATTCAGGTTCTCCACCAATCTTCTATATTGTCCAATATCTTCAAGAAGCTCCCCATGATCTGGTAGTAGTTTTGAGTTCATATCTATTGGAGAATCACTGCTTCTGCATCCTAACATCTCAGCCTCTGAGAGCATATCCAGAATGTACTTTCTTTGTGACAGAAGAATCCCCTTCGTTGACTTTGCGACTTCAATGCCTAGAAAGTATTTTAGAGAACTAAGATCTTTGGTTTGGAAATGTGTTTGTAAATGCTTCTTCAGTCTGTCAATACTAGAAGCATCATCCCCTGTAATTACAATATCATCCACATAGACGAGCAGAATTCGTTTTCCATTTTGAAATCGCCAGAAGACAGAGTGATCTTTCTGTACACGACAAAGCTCAAACTCCTGAATAACCGATGCAAAACGTTCAAACCAGGCTCTTGGAGACTGCTTCAGACAATAAAGTGATTTCTCCAGCCTACACACATTTGTATTCTCCCCTCTGAGCAACAAATCCTGGTGGTTGTTCCATGTAAACCTCCTCATCTAAAATACTATTAAGAAATGCATTCTTGATGTCCAACTGATGAAGCGGCTAGTGATTTACTGCTGCTAATGAAATAAAAATCCGAACAGATGTTATTTTTACTACTAAACGTAATCCAAGTCATACACCTGTGAATAGCCTTAAGTAACCAGTCGGGCTTTTAGTCGTGTCAAAGTTTCATCAACATCAACTTAACAGTGTACACCCACTTGCAGCTGACGGACCGCTTTCCTGGTGGAAGTGGAACCAAATCCCAAGTCTCATTCTGTCACAAGGCCCTCATTTCTTCTTGTATCGCTTGGTGCCAACCTGGAATAGATAGGGCTTCTGACACATTCTTGGGAACCAAATATGAGTTGAGGAAAGTAACAAAAGATCGAAAGGAAGAGGATAGGCGATCATAGGAGATAAAGTTAGAAATATGATGTTGAGTATAAGTTTGTGTCCATTTTCAAAGTACAATAGGAAGGTCATACACAGAAGGGGATAAATGTGCACTTACAGATTCAGGTTCTTCAGCTGGAGGACGTGGTGCTGAGACCAACGTTAGCACAAGAGCAGGAGCAGAACGACGATGATAAACTTGAATTGGATCGTTATACCGTACTAAATATTTGCTAGTAGCGTAAATAGTATTGTCAGCGGATGAACCACCACCGAAACCAGTGACTCTTGTAGGATCAAATAGTCATACTCATCCGGCGATAATGGAGATAGAGAACTAAAATGATCGGGTTTATCTTCGAATAAGGTTTACATCAGCAGAGAACACAAGACGATTGCGCGATGGACAGAAATACTTATAATATTTATAATATTTATGCTTTCGGGAATAGTTAAGAAAAATGTCTTTAAGAGACTGATAGTTAAATTTTTATTTATTTGGATTGTGATTATGAACAAAGCATAGAGCCAAAAATCTTTAGAAGTAGCGAAAAGAGATCATCGTTAGGGTATAGAATATTGAAAGGAATTTTATCTTGCAGAACGGAAGAAGACATTCGATTAATCAAGTAACATGTTGTTAATATAGCTTCCCCCCAAAATTCTTTGGGAACGTGGCGATGGAACAGCAAGGTCCAAGCAATATCAATGAGATGTCTATTCTTGCTTTCAGCAACTCCATTTTGCTGAGTGTAGACACAAGAAGACTGATGGAGAATCTCATGTTGTTCAAGAAAACTAGCGAAGTTGTCATCCAAATATTCTTTTGCATTATCAGATCGAAATTTTTTTATCGAAGACTTGAATTAATTGACTATTTCAGAATAAAAGAGTTCAAATGGAAAAGACTTCAGATCTAGACTTGAGAAGATAAATCCAGGTAACACGAGAGTGATCATCCACAAAATTGACCAAATACTGAAACCCTAATTTAAAAGTTATTAGGCATGACCCCCATACATCAGAATGAACAAGATCAAATGGCTTAACAGCCCTCTTATTGACTCGATTAGGATAAGACTCACGATGACGTTTTCCAAATTAACACAACTCACACTCTAATAAGGAAAGAGATTTGAACTGGGGATGAAGCAGCTTGAGAACAGAGAGAGGGATGTCCTAACTGACAATGATATTGTAGGGCTGATAAGTTCCCGATACATGCCAATTGGTTGGCGCCCAATTTCAATTTATATTGGTCGTTCTGCTCACCCCCAATCCCAATCGTTTTCCTCGTGACCAGGTCCTGAAAGACACAATGTGTGGAGAAGAATGTCACTGTATAGTTTAGAGATTTGGTGATCTTACTAACAGATAATAGATTATAAGGAAAACTAGAAAGATAGAATACAGAGGAGAGAGGAAGACTAGGAGTAGGATTAGTGTTGCCGACACCCTGAACAGGTATACGTAAACCATGAACTAATATAATTGAATTAGATGTAGGGATGAAAGATGACAAGATCCCTTGATTCCCAGTCATATAATCAGAGACACATGTATCTATAATCCAAGTATTAGACGTAGACGATGTAAGTAAAGAGAAAGGGGTACCTGCGTTTTTGAGAGTAGTGGATAAGGAGGAAAATGATGTTTGTGAATTTTGATATTGCTAGAATAATTAAAATTGCTAAAATTAACGCTGCAGCTCCGTATCATGAAAGACTGACTATAGTTGACTGTCATTATCAGATGAGGTCAAGTTGTCATGAGCAGTCATGTAAGCACCATTGGCCTTTTTCTTTTCCAATTCAGGACAACTATATTTGAGATGTCATAACTGGTGATAGTAGTTACAAGTCTTCACTGAGATATTGCCATGAGCATGTCCGCCTTGGGGTGGACCTCCTCGGCCACCTCGTTGATAATCTCGGCCCTCAGAACAACCAGTGTGATAACCTCCTCTCCCTTCAAAGTTTCATCTACCTCTTTCAGGACCACCATTATGACCCCCTCGTCCATAAGACTGCTAACTCTGAGTGACAAGCGCAGAACGATCCGTAGTTGATGTTGGTGATTGTGTAGTGACAGCGTTCTTCAAAAAATGACAAGTCTCAGCCAGAGAACCAATAACGAAGCTCCCCATGATTTGTGGTTGAGCAGAGGAGTAAATAAAATCTAGGATACCCAAATAGGTGAGTACCATAAATTTATTCCAATGGTTTTGCATCCCCAGTAATAGAAAAAGTCTGACGATGTTCCTTAACCAGACGATTGAACTCACCATAATGATCATCCATGGGTTTACCATCCTGCTTCTTACGAAACAGCTCTTGAATAACTTCATATGCTCTATTAATATTACTGCTACCCCCATAGAGATTTTGCAAGAAACACCAAAGTTCCTTCACTATCATATAATGAATGACTAAATCCTGAATTTTAGGTTCTATAGTATATTAAGAATCTGATGTAAGAGGACACTATCATCTAATGTCTAAGACTCCGATGTCGGAGTAGGGCGGAGTAGGAAGGTCCGTCAACAACTGGCCAGTTTTGCCTCGGCTTGCTACGTAGATTTCAATAACATGTTTCCATTGGAAATAGTTAATTCTATCAAATTTTCGATCAGTGATTCTACCAGAAAATATATATAAAACTTTCGTCTGAACCGTTCACTCAGAATTCTTGAGTTCCTCACATCCGGCCATCATGAAACAGACAAGTAGAGATCAAGACGATACCCTCCACAAGTTGTACTGCACAATCAAAGCAAGTCCAAGTTCAAGATAATAACGCTTGAATTAGCCAGTTAGCTGAACAAGTCCAAGAACCCGAAGGTTAACATTGCAAGAACCCGAAGGTTAACATACAAGAACCCGAATGTTAAAATGTAAGAACCCGAAGGTTAACATGAAACCCGAAGGTTAAAGTTCAAGAACCCAAAGGGTAATTTTTTTTAAAGAACAATTCGCAGATCTAAGTCAAATCCGAAAACAAAAGGACATGGCGGCGGCGATCATCGACGGCGGGCGGGAGTTGTCGAGGAAGATCAAATCAGTAAAGTGGATCTAGATCTGGATCTGGAGTTTCCTCCGTGGACCACCGATTTAACGATCTGAGTCGGACGTGAAAAAGGTTTAACGTTGATGTTTCGATGTGAAAATAATAACTGAAGTGAATATCTTAGCAAGATAAGATAAACAGTCTTCTCAAGCTCAAATCCAAGTTTGAACTCGAGGAAACACCGAGCAAGGTAAGATATCCAAGTTGTCAAGGAAGCAAGTGGCGGCAAACACAGCAAGCAACGACGGTAGCAAGCAACAGCAAACAAAGCAAGCGGCGGTGGTGGCGGACGAAGCAGGCAGTGACGAAAATTAGTGTTTAGGGTTTAGGAGAAGGAACAGGACTGCTAGAAGAGGGAGGAGTCGGATCTGGAAGATAGAAGGAGGAGTCGGATCTGGAGGAGTCGGATGAGGGATTAGGGTTAGGGTTAGGGTTAGAAAAGGGAATAAGGTTTAAGGTTAAGGTTGTTTTGGCGGCTAGGGTTTAGGAATTAGGGTTAGAGTTAGGAATCTGGCTCTGATACCATGTTGATATTTGGAGAGAAAAGAGATTATTAGAGAGATTTCTCCCCTCACTCTATACTTTACTATTTATAGTGATGGACTAACTACAAGTTAGTCTCACAAGCAATGTGGGACTAAACTAATACTTTTTTCTACTCTCTTCTAACAAGATTGTAAGGGTTATATGATATGCATGTGATCTAGGTGGGAAATTGAGAGAGGGCTTCAATTTGAGGTCGGATGAATCTCAAACATGAGATTTTTTATGACTATTTGGTTCTTTTCAACATCTTGATGGATTGAGAGCATTGGTGTTGGAAACATAGGATAGGAGGGCAGAAAGATCAAGATGGTATTGTTTATGCATGATTAGTGAATAGTATTGCTCCTCGGATTTTCCCCCTTGTTTTCCTTTGGATTGCAAATTTGGTGGAGCTTTTGGAGTAGATCACTAAGACTGAGAGCAAAACTTTAGATTGAAGACCACAAATGGCTTCACACCCAAGGTCCTCATACCCAAAAAAATAGACTTCACACATACGGGCTTCACAGCCATGGCACTTCATATGTCAAACACAAGCACTTTGCATGATAGAGAGAATATCAAAACCCTGAATATTATTAGTCAAGGTCTATTTCTTCTGGAGGATCACACATATTAAGCATAAAAGAAGAGAATACAATCACTAAAAAAACAAACCAAAATTTTAATCAAAACAAATATAACAAAATTAAAGGACAATCAAATAATAAAATCCTAAATAAACAAGATGGCAATATCGAAATCAATCCAAAAAAATCCTAACTAAAGTATAAGATTACATAGAATAAATTAAATCCTACCAAAAAAGCTAACATCCTACTAAATTCTAATCGCATCATCTAGATGGTCAACTGTTGACATTAGTAATATATGTAGGGGGTTATGTGTAAGTTGTATAGGGCCTATATAAGCCCAAGAGATCTCATAATAGGGTTAGGGTTTTCATTATCTTCTTGGTATCAGAGCCGGCTGCCC